>NC_089839.1:68923499-69223499 GCF_035609145.1 Eleutherodactylus coqui
TTCACTGCATATTTGCGCACTATTTCCATGGGCTCATCTGCGTTCTTTTTTGCGTGCCCAAATATGCAGGCATAAGCGATTTTCGATTGCGCAAATACGCAGCGTATTTGTGCGACCGAAATACGATTACGCCTGTGTGAATGAGCCCTAAGTAGTAATAACGACCCCCAGAAGGGCCCCAGTAGTAATAGCGACCCCCACAGTAATACTGTCAACCCCCTCATTAGTAATAACCCCACAGCAAAATTATTCCCCTCAGCAATATTAACGCCCCACAGTAATAATATTATCCCTGTCAGTCATATTAAACCCCCCCCCTACAGTCATATTAACCCCCGCCCCTCAGTAATATAAACCCCCCTCAGTAATAATAGTTCCCCCTCCAACCCATATACTTACCTCCTTCTTGCTGTCAGCGCCACTCCCCCTCTGCGCCCGCTGTTCCCCGGGTGCACACTGACATCACGCATTGTAACTTTTCCCACAACACTTCTGCCCTATTCAGCAATTCCAGCAACCTGATTGGTTGTTTGGGTTGATTCACCAATCAGGTTGCTGGAATTGCTGAATAGGGCAGAAGTGTTGTGGGAAAAGTTAATATGCACCCGGCACGCTTCCGCCCCGAGTCCTCCCGTGCGGAACTGAGGAGCAGGGGATTCATGGGAGGAGGATCCCGGCTGCACACTGATGCCAGAGTGTGTGCCAGGATCAGCGCTAACAGTGATTACCAGCGGGGAGCTGCGGCACCCCAGCTGGTAATCGCTTCAGTGGTGAGCAGCTGTCAGCACGCAGCGGGCCTTGTGTTTGACACGTGCTCTAAGCGCTAACCAGATGGGATGGCATGTCCTTGAATTTTGAATAAATCACCAACAGTGATCACCTACATCATCACATTTCCTCCTACATGCTTCATGGTGGGAACCACACATGTAGAAACCATTCACTCACCTTTTCTGCGCCTCGGCATTTGGAATAAAAAAAATCTGACATTTTGACTCATCGGACCAAAGAAAGGATTTTCACCAGTCTAATATCCAATGTGTTTCTTGGCCCAAGCAATTCTGTTCTTCTCATTGATGTTCCTCAGTAGTGGCTTCTCTGCAGTAATTCCACCATAAAGGCCTGATTCTCCCAGTTTCCTCTAAACGGTTGTTTAGATGGGTCTCATACGTAATCTCTGAAGTATTTGTGTGCTCTAATCTGAGGCGCTATCGACTTGCAGTTTCTGAGGTTAGTATCTAATGAATGTATCCTCTGCAGCAGAGGTAACTCTTGGTCTTCCTTTGCTGGGTGGTCCTCATGAGCGCTAATTCCATCATATGATTTGGTTTTCTTGATTGCCCTTGATACTTTTTTAAAGTTCTTGATGTTTTCTGGATTGACTGACCTTTATGTTATAAAGTAATGATGGACTGTAATTTGTCTTTAGTTGAGCGGTTCTTGCCATAATGTGGATTAGAACAGTAGTTAAAGGGGTTGTCCCGCGCCGAAACAGCTTTTTTTTTTTTTTCAATAGGCCCCCCGTTCGGCGCGAGACAAACACAAGGGATGGGTTAAAAAAAAAAAAATTTAGTACTTACCCGAATCCCCACTCTGCGGCGACTTCTTACTTACCTTACCAAGATGGCCGCCGGGATCTTCACCCACGATGCACCGCGGGTCTTCTCCCATGGTGCACCGTGGGCTCTGTGCGGTCCATTGCCGATTCCAGCCTCCTGATTGGCTGGAATCGGCACACGTGACGGGGCGGAGCTACGCGATGACGCGTAGAAGGGGGCGGAGCCAGAACGCCGCTCGTGCCGAGACCCAAGAGAAGGGAGAAGACCCCTCTGCGCAAGCGCGTCTAATCGGGAGATTAGACGCTGAAATTAGACGGAGCCATGGAGACGGGGACGCCAGCAACGGAGCAGGTAAGTGAATAACTTCTGTATGGCTCATATTTAATGCACGATGTATATTACAAAGTGCATTAATATGGCCATACAGAAGTGCTTACCCCCACTTGCTTTCCCGAGACAACCCCTTTAAGTAGGGCTAAACATTGCATGGAACGATCTACCAACCCTCCCTCCCCAAAACACAACGGATGGTCTCAAACACAGTAAGTATGCAAAGCATACCTGTTCATCGAAAGCCATTCCAGGAGACTACCTCATGACGTTGATGGTATGAAGGCCCAAGAGTTTGCAAAGAGGTCCTCAAAGCAAAAGGAGCTCCTTTGAAGAATCTGAAATCTCAAACGTAGTCTGGTTTTAACAGTTTTTTGTTAACTACTTCTGCAAGTGTTTCTTCGTAATTTTCATGTCTTCACTATGGAGCTACAATGTAGAAAATAAAAAATAAGACAAAACATGGATTCAAATGGAATGTCCAAGTTTTTGACTGGTACTGTATTAAAGGAAAATTGTGTTTTTTGAAGGTAAGATGCTTTAATATGGAATTGAATATTTGACCCAGTGTAAGAACTGGGATGGAAGTTGAGGTGTCAACACCACTGGTCAAGACTGGATCAGGTTAGCCCAGGGGCATAGCTGGGGGGTGCAGGCGGGCATGTGCAGTGAGGAAGGAGGTGGACCAGCCCAGTCTACAGCCAAAGGAGGCAATCGGCTGTTTGCTGCAATAGAGCAGAGGTAGGCCTTTATCTCTATGACCTTAGGGCCTGTGATGACTGTGTGACCTTCTTCTGGATCAATAAGGGGGGTGGGGGGTGGAAACAGCCTGAACTTAGATGGAGATTGTCTTCATACTATGTTATGTGTAAAGGATGGCTGCTGGAGGAAATTGATTTGACATGAAATCTGTGCCAATATTACATCCAATGCAATGAGAAATCCACCACAGAAGTCTCATTAGTTTTAGTGGGATTCAGCACTGTATTTTATACGACGTGGCTTTTTTTTCCTGCATGCTGACTTGAAATTTGTGTGCAGAAGATAAGGTGATTTGTCACTTAAAGCAAAATCTGCTTTGGAAAAATCATCTGCTGATTTAGCCCATTGATTGTGCGGATCTACAAATGAAAATCATCTGTTTGAAAACTGCAGCAACCACAAAGATTTCGGATGCGGGTTTATATTGAAATATACCCCATGGGAAGTGAGCTGAGGGGGTAAAAACCAACCTGTCGCTCCAGCCTCACGAACGGCTCTCCTATGGAGACTTGGGTTGCAGTGTCTATATACAGTGATATGCAGAAGACTGCAAAATTTTTTATTAAACTCTACTAAGTGCTGCTTAGCCCAAATACATGTATTTAAGTGAACCCCACCCAGCTGTCCATAGTCTGTAAAGCAGAGCTTTACAGCTTATTCCAGTGCAGTAAATGACTTTAGCGAAAACTGAACCTGTACATTTGAACCTTTACACTCTTTGCATGTAAAGATCCTTTTAAACGACTGAAAAATCTTTCAATCTGTCAATCTATTTGCATAAAGTGTTAATGGCATTAAAGGGGTTGTCCCGCGCCGAAACGGGTTTTTTTTTTTTTCAATAGCCCCCCCGTTAGGCGCGAGACAAACCCGATGCAGGGGTTAAAAAAGAAAACGGGATAGTGCTTACCTGAATTCCCGCGCTCCGGTGACTTCTTACTTACCTGGTGAAGATGGCCGCCGGGATCTTCTCCCTCGGTGGACCGCAGGTCTTCTGTGCGGTCCATTGCCGATTCCAGCCTCCTGATTGGCTGGAATCGGCACGTGACGGGGTGGAGCTACAAGGAGCCGCTCTCCGGCACGAGCGGCCCCATTCAGAAAAGAAGACCGGACTGCGCAAGCGCGTCTAATCCGGCGATTAGACGCTGAAAATTAGACGGCACCATGGAGACGAGGACGCCAGCAACGGAACAGGTAAGTGAATAACTTCTGTATGGCTCATAATTAATGCACGATGTATATTACAAAGTGCATTAATATGGCCATACAGAAGTGTATAACCCCACTTGCTTTCGCGGGACAACCCCTTTAACACTTATCTTCATTTGCATGTAAAAGGGCCTCCAGGAGCTGTTTGCAGAGTCCAGCATGTGATTAATCACATGCCCAGCTGTGCACACAGCTGCATTGTTCTGCTTGCAGCTCCTGGCAGAATACAATGTTATCTGACGGCTCCCGTGGAGATAACCGCTTGCGGTCTATTAAGAGAGACTTTATCTCTGTGTCTGAAGGATGGATTCTACATGGAACGATTATCTCTCATTTTCGGTCATTTGAACGAATTTTCAGCGAATCGTTATGTGCAAACGGACCTTGAAACCCCAACTTTGCATTTAGTAGTGTTGGTGCTAATAGGAGTTCTTTTCTCTTAGGGTGCCTTGTATTGTCTGCTTGGAAACCACGGTGCAGTCTGCCTCGCGAACCTTCATGACTGGGAGTGCATTGTGCAGACATGGCCGGCAATAGTCTCATCAGGTCTCAGCAAAGCAATGTCTCTAGAAAAGCCGTCTATTGTTCGCCTTTTTGACGATTTGGCTGAGAAGATCCACCGGCAGTATGAAACAATTGGTTTGGATTTTTCTGTAAGTAGTTTGGAGTGTTTATAGGCTTATGTTAACCCTTTCCAATCCACTGTCTGACGTCTAAAGACATTCTGATTGAAGGCTGTACAGCTCCGATGTCGGAAGACGTCCGGCAGGGTATTCTTACTGTAGATTACTGGCCGCTCTGCTGTTGTGGGGCCTTTTTCGGCATGTCACATACTGCAGTACTTTCTCTAGCCAGCAGATGGCGCCACTGCATAATGGTAGAAAGAGAAAGCCTCCTGGGAAACTCTGAATCCAAAATTGGATTGCAAAGGGTTAATATAATGGCTACCCTCTACGTTACATTTACCTTTTGCTTAAAGGTTTACACTTTTTCTTTGAACATAACTAGGCTTATGTAAATTTATAGAATTTGTGTTTGAGTGTTGGTCTGTCCGATCGCCATTTGATATGAGGAGTTAATTTTTCCCTCTTTAGGGCAAATTCGCTCTGCCATTGTTTGTTTTCGTTTTTTTACCTTCCCTTTGATAAATAGTGGGTAACAAAGTTGTGAAGTTTATCCTCCCCCCTCCCTTTATCCCTTCCCATTTTTTGATTGAAAGTGCCACTCTAGTGTGAACACTTTTTTTTTTTTCCTCCTTCCCTGCCCCCCTCACCTAATGGACATCTCCTATATAAATATATTGCAGTCACGTCTATGTTGTGCTGCCTCTTGTCTGATGCTTATCAGGCACGATATTGATGCTGAGTTTTTTTCCATGCTCACTTTCTCTGTGTTATGCCAACACTCCCACGGTGCATCAAATTACCAGCTACAGCTTGTACCATCACTGCCTTCTTGGAAGGAATGGTCATTACGATCTGTATTCTTCTAAATAAGCTACAGAACAGGAGTATACAGTCAGGAGAAGGAGCTGTGATCTCCTCTTCTATAACTGTGTGACAGGAGCTGTGAAATCCTCATCCGTAACTGTGACAGGAGTGTCTGTGTCCCCCCTCTAAAGCGCATGTGTGGTAAAGTCTATCGCGGGAATTATGCTGCTGGTCAGCATGAGATCACATGACAACCTGAGAAGGACTCCAGGAGTCCATTAGAAAGGAATACCTAAACAAAGGTGTACTAACCGACTTATATATATACTGGCGGCTAGCTTTATAATCAATGAGAAAAAAAATTCACTGGAGTGGCCCTTCAGGTGATCGAATATATTAATAAAGAAAAGTCCTGGAAAATCGCTTTGAAATAATGTTGTGTTTTATTTAAAGGGGTATTCCCATTTTGGACATTTATGGCTTATCCACAGGATTTGCCATAGATGTGGGTCCCATCTATGAGTCCCGCAGCCATTGCCATGATGGGGGTCCCCCAACTGGTGGACAGAATTACAAGAACAGCCAAACTAGTTGGTTGGTTCTACCTTGTTTCCGTAACTCCCATAGAAGTGTATGAGCGTACATAAACAGCCATTCTGTTCTGGGGGAATTACAAAAGTAACGTAGACCAGCCAGTTCTGCCTTTTTTGTGTAACTGTGGCCAGAAGTGGCTGCAACCAATGGGCTGGTATTTTCAATGAAGCCATGTTTGCCTGAGATGGGAATACCACTATATGATATCACTGTATCTACTTGAACTAGATACAGCATTGTTATACCACAGCATTAGTTATCATCCCAAGTATAACCATTAACCCTTTCCAATCCACTGTCTGATGTCTGAAGACATTCTGATTTAAAGGCTCTGATGTTGGAAGATGTCCGTCAGGGTATTCTTACTGTATATTGCCAGCCACTCTGTTGTCGGGGGGCCTCTCCAGCATGTCCCATACCGCAGTACTGGCTCTAGCCAGCAGGTGGCACCATTGTATAATGGCAGAAAGTGAAAACTCCCTAGGAAACCCTGAATCCAAAATTGGATTGCAAAGTGTTAACTATCCCCACACAAATCTGCTCTACCAGAGCTTGCTTTTCCATAAAATAGATGCAATCAGAAGAACGATCGTCATATGTTTGGGCTTTACCTGCTATAGTCGTCTGCTCCACAGCGATATTGTCATACATATACATTGCCTGCTTCATTTAAAGGTCCCAGAGAATAGCATACAGATTGCTATTCTGCTGCAGCAGTCGCAGAAACCCTCTAGCAATGCAGAGCTGCCTCACCCCGACAAGCTGGCTGTAGCATTGAAGAGGCAGGAGGAAAAGAACGCAGAGTCTGTAAGGTGAGTCGTGTCGCAGAAGTTGCCCTAACCTTTTTTTTTTTTTTTTTTTACACTGTTAAATGTCATTCCATCAGACTTGTACAATGACAAATATGACTGTTAAATGTTCTTTTACTAGGTTTTTTTTTTTTTGCTGATGAAGGTAAAACTCAATAGATACGACTTTTGTCTTCACAGGAACTATGAACGTTTAGTCGGCACGTTGCTTGATTGTGTCAATCAGAGAAACCTGTAAGTAGCTTAAAGGTTTTTCACTTCTTGTACAATTTTTCTAAAAACTTATTATTGCCTTGCTATATACAGTAGAAACTTTAGTATGTTGGGCGGTGCAGATCTTTGTTACCGCTTGGAGGCCACAAATTCATATAGTATAACTAAAAAAAAAAGATCGCAGTGACAGCTTTATGTAAAATCTACTAAGTGCCAGAGCCTGTATTTATATGTACGTATGTCATTACAGTCCATGGAAGTTTGAACACATTGGCATTGGGTTTTTGTCCTTGCTCCTGAGAGATGACTACGTCCTACCTCTTCCTGCTATCCGATACCTGGTGCAGTGTCTGAATCATGATGCTCTTATCGTGCGCAAGGTGCAATCACTATGTCTCTCATCTGTAAGGGTTTAGCGGGTGTACTAACTGTTATGGGGTACTTGATCACTGCAGGCCTAAATGACAGATGGTACGGGTGCTGGGATGCTTTCCAGTATGATCTCTTTTATTGCTGAGATAGCCTGTTACTACTCCAAGTAGCATGGAAGTATATAAAATAATGTTAGCTATAACTAAATCTCCAGCATCCGCCACTTTGCCCTCTGGGATGCCTGCTATTTCTGAGAATGAAACTGATAGAGCGCTGGTATAGCTTTTGTTGCCGGTGCACCCGGCAATGTAGATTAGTGGAGCCAGGTGCTGCTGTGAAGGGGATGCATTGCTACACCAGCACTGTGACCCTATCATTGGTGGTCCCAGAGATCAGACCCCCACTGTTCTTTAAAGTGATGCCATCTTACTAAGAGATGAGAAAATCCCTTTTAATTACTCCCTGCTTGATTAACTGGAACCAAATGCTCACTATAATTTATCAGCAATTGTTTTTAACTTTCCTTCACAACTAATTCAGGTATTATATTTTTTAGACTAGAAGACACACTTTTTAGCAAGAAAAACAAATCTTGTGAAAATTTCCTCAGTTTTGTTCTCCAGAGACGGGGAGGTTAGGCAATGCCAGACCTCCCAGACTGCATCTTTAATCCTCTGACAAAGCTCTGATGTGCTTTTAGAGAACTATGCAGCCACACATCTTGACTACATAGTTCTGCTCGCGCAGTTAAGAGACGCTGCTATAAAGCACGCTGACCTTTCCATGGTGCTTCTGTCTTTAGTTGATACAGCAAACTGGGAACACTGATATTTAACAGAAAACATGAAAGGTCCTACTGAAACCTGAAGGACCTTCCATGGTGTCACGACCACCTGACCAGTCCTGCTAGTAAAGAAGACTAGTAGTATTTAGGAAAAAGTAAGCAGGCTGTGGGTAGGAAATAACTTATAATTCTGGTACAACCCCTTTTTAATGATATTTGTAGTTTCAAAAAACAGCCTTCTAATGTTCCCCTCCCTTCATTCTAGATGGCGATTTCCACTGTTGCTGGGATTCTAAAACAGCTGAAAAGACCTCACATTAAAGTGCCCATTTGTCCGTACAAAATCAGTACGTAAAAATGCTTGTAATATTTGAGGATGGTTCTTTATTACGACGATGATGTGGTGGTGGTGGGTATAATTTATATTTTTTATAGGTGGATGTCCCAAACCTGATACCATCATGGCTGGAGACAGGCCCGATAACCTGTGGATACAGTATAATAGCGTCAGCCTACCAAAGACAGAAGAAGTGTGGGAGGCAAACTGCTTCGTGGAGAAGACCCACTGGGGCTATTACACCTGGCCTAAGTGAGTGTTTGTTTTGGGACTTTTGTCTCAATTTCTAGATTAGGACTATTACATAAGCAAATACATTGGCTAGCAGAATATTGGAGAACATGTAGGAAAACTTGCATGGATTGAAAGGGGTATAGCTTCTCCTTGTGGAGAGCAGCTAGGAGGTGTGAAGAGCCACTTAGAAGGGCCGTGCATTCTCGCTGGGGAAATATAGTATGCAAATGTTGCAGATGGTACAATGCCTCGGCATCGCCACTGTTAGACGGTAACTTTTTGACACACTTTTTTTTATTACAGGTTATGTCTGTTATTTATGTAGTTACCAACTACTTTTCCTTTAAAGAGGACTTGTCTCTTCTGACCGATCTATTTTAGTAAGGCCTCATGTCCACGGGCAAAAGATTATTTTAAATCCGCAGCGGATCACCCGCATGCGGATCCGCATCCCTTAGGGATGCATTGACCACCCGTGGGTAGATAAATACCCGCGGATGGTCAATAAAAGTGTTTTTTTTTTTTTTTTAAATGGAGCATGAAAAAATCCGGACATGCTCCATTTAGGTGTGGGTCTCCCGCGGGGATGGCTCCCGCAGGCTTCTATTGATATCAGAATATACTCACCTGCTCCAGATCTTCCCTTCTTCGCGGCTTCATCTTCTCTCCATCGCAGCCGGATCTTTTTTCTTCGGGCCGGCGCATTCGCGCGGCACGCGACAGACGTGCCGTGCACATCCGCCGGGCCGAAGAAAGAAGATCCGGCCGCGACGGAGAGAAGATGAAGCCGTGAAGAAGGGAAGATCTGGAGTGTGTGAGAGGTGAGTAATTGCTATTTTCAGCCCTCATGTCCGCGGGGCAGGAGGGACCCGCTGCGGATTCTCCATGGAGAATCCGTAGCGGGCCTGATTTTCCCCGTGGACATGAGGCCTAAACCCTTCTGTTGCCTATACAATAATAATTGTGGAGCAGTTTTCTTTCACTCTGCATTGTGCCATTCCTCTGTTAATTCCTCCTGGAAATGTAAGAATAAAATGACGCGTTGGTGTTACCAGTTGGGAACTTGTTCCTACACAATCCGCCGCTGTGCAATCAGAACTGAAAATATGAGACCGTAAGAACACGTCCTTTTTATGAATAAATTGACAAATGAGCGTTGCCATTTATGGCATCAATTTCCAGGAGGAATAACAGAATTCTTTAAAAAGCAGCTCCAGAATTGTTATTTCATGGAGAATAGAAGTATTTACTAAAACGGACATGTCTGGAGAGGGGGGTGGGGTCCTCTTAAACTCTTGAAGTTACTTTTGAGACTTCTTGCAGACTCACTAACACAAGGAGTATTACCATTTTTAAATGTTCATTACTGTGAAGATCCTTATTAGCTGTATAAATGAACATGGTGGATTATATCAAACTACTGTGAGGAAAATCTGGTTTCATTGACCTCAGCTCCTTACTTATGATAGTGGCTGTGCCTGGTATTGCAGCTTGGTCCCATTCATTTCAATTGGACCAAGCTATAGTGATGGTGCAGTAATACCAGGCACATTCGCTGTTCAATGTACAGAGTCTGGTAAACAGTGAAGATGATGTGGCACTTAAGTCCGGTGATCGGCTGAGGTGGCATGAGTCTTCCTCATTGATCTGAAATTCATGGCCTGTGCTGAGAATAGGCCATCAATTTTGTAATTCCAACTAACCCCTTACCCTTACCAAATAACCTGTCAGTGTATATTGAGGTCTTACATACTTCTCCGTAACTTTCTCATCCATTCAGAACGTTGTTGGTGTATGCACCTGCTGACCAACAACCAACTCTTGGAAGACCTAGAGAGACCATGTCTGAAGTAAGTCTGTCCATGTAAACGAATATACTAAGGAGGGTGGGGTTTGTATTTTAATGTGTTTGACCTAAAATGTAACCATAACTCATGAATTTATAAGTTTTGTTACTATTATAAGCAGTTTCCAGGTATTGGTATAATTACTGTTGAAGAGATCCACTAAGGGTATCTTGACATGGGACAACTGTGGGACACATAAGCCTTCCCACGGACTACCGCCCAACACTAGTTCTGTGAATGGAGGCAGAAAGGACAAGCAGTTGTTCATAGTTAAATAGTTCTACTTAAAACCAAATGACTCCGCCAAGTTAATGACTTCTCACTCGGGGCCCTGTCAGCAGGCACGTGTACACGGGCCAATTATCTGAGATCGCTGCATCCAGCGCAAATTCAGTTATATCAGTTCTTCACCAACTGCAGGATATCTTGCCTAAAACCCGGAATTACGAGTTGGCTGTACTTCATAGCAACAAAAAAAGGTCCTGTGATTACAGCAGCATCAGCACAGATTCTGCCAGCGTTTAGGAGTGTACTAATGAAGGATGAGTGTGGCAAGTATAATGCAAGCTAGGAAGCTTAGAGAAATAGAGAGCATTACCAGGCTACAGTACAAATAGCTGAGCTTCATGTGGAAAGGCTCCACAAAGTTGCTGTATGTGAGAGTCTAAGAACACTGTGAAGTTTTTATTTTTTCACTTGTTACACTTTAAGCTTTCTCTACATAATTTTCAGTATTCATTGTAAAGGCTTTTGCCCATTAATAGTAAACCGAAAACTGATCGAACAGATGACCATAGCGGTCATCCGATTTTGTTCCGTTTTTTTACAGTTCATACATTTTCCCATTTCTGTAGTGTAGAGGGCAATGGTGCTGCTGGTTGCACATGCGAAGCAGCGGCTCCATTCTTTTTAATGATGCACCCTTCTGTACCAATCTGAGAAAAATGCAATTATTAATCACAGCGGCCATTCATTCAATGTGGCAAGAATAGGATTTAACTCCCTAAGTAGTGGTCATTGCACGTTTTTGGTCTTTTGCTTACATCATGTAGAAAACTTTTCTTATTACTATTCTTCTTTCTCCTTGTAGGCGGAGCAAATCATATATGATCACTTCACCGACGAGAAATTCATTGAACAGCTGATTAAATTTCTGTCTTTAGAAGATCGAAAGGGGAAGGACAAATTTAACCCACGCAGGTTCTGTCTGTTTAAGGTAAAATAAATTGTACCGTTTCCACGTCCTAAAACAAGGGCTTTAGTTTTAATTGCATGTGTCCGTTTTGCAAACAATGTAACTGTTGTAATAGCGTGTAAATATGCTCCTGTGGTTTCCCACTGGCCTTTATCAATCTGACTCTACAAGCACATCGCTGGCTCAACTTTCAGTATTCAATATATAACTAAACAATCGCTGTACTTTTTGCGCACAAAAAAAAGACAAAACCATGCGCCCATTCATTGAAACGGGCAATTAGTGTAATTTTGTTTAATATGTACTCTTTCCCTGTGTAAATGCGCAGCAAAATAGAGCATGTTTTTTGTGCAAACGAAGTACACTTATGTGAACGAACCCAGGGAGATCAATGGGCTCTCTTCACTGTGTATTGTCAATATGTTCGTGCAAATCCAGCCAGTCTGATCCTGCCAATGGCGCTGTGTGTACAGGTGTGCAACGCTATTGAACACGGCACACAAATTACCAGGCTGCAGGCACAACGGCTACTAGCCCGTTCATTTATATGGCAGGTTCGGGTAGAGGGTAAGTAACAACACTAATTGAGAACAACATCCGCTTGTTGCAATAAGAGGATTTTTTTCTACAATGTCTGTATATTAAAACTTGCCAAAGAAATAGGTAACAAAGAGTATTTGGATAAATTGCTATGCAGCCAATGTTAATCCATCGTGTACTGCTACGCCATCTAGTGGAAACATGAGAAAATACTGTGCGTAGAATCCCATGCAATTAACACAGTTGCAAACATAGACATTATGTTCTTATGGGTTTTTTTGTTGTTTTTTTTTCCCAAGGGGGTTGTCGAGGACTTGACTCATTCTGAGGATAGGACATTAATAGAGTAATCAGTAGTTATGTGGGGGTATGCGATTTTAGATGAGATTGGGACAGCTATTGTTGCGGACACAGCAGGAAGCAGACAGCTCTGTTTCTAGTGCAGGGGTCTGTATTGGTATTGCAGTCATAGCTTCCATTGATTTCAATTACCTATCCAGGCTGCTGCACTACAGCTGATCAGCAAGGATTCCGAGGGATGGACCCTGCCAATCAGCTATTGCAGACCTATCCTGAGGATATAGATTGAGTTTGACACGCTGTTTTGTATGGTTGTGACCCTGCTGGAAAATACCCTTATCCTAAACTATCCCACCATACAGAGACTTACATTTCATTCTCATTCTTTAAAACATGGTGGTACTTTAGCAGATTCTGCATCGTTTTATAGGGATTTTAGTTAACCCTTTCCAGGCTTCGTGCTGGACGCTGTGAGGAAACTGTTGCCATCCAGAGTTCACTCCTTGCCTTTCCTTTGCTGTCTTATTTGTTAAAGGCTGCCTTGTTCAATAGTAGCTATGCTGCTCAAAAAGGGCAGTGAAAAGGCTGTTAGTACTGAGTGCAGTAGCCATTTAGAAAGTACACAAGTTGTATGCATGCTGTGTAGAATCTATTTAAAAGGATATTTTGAGCAGTCTTCATTGATGACTTTTCCTTAGAATAGCTCACCAATATCAGATTATGCGGGACTGAAAACTGGTACCTCTACTGATGAGCTGTTGGCAAGAACCGCTGTGCATTGGAACTAGCACAGCTCTGTATACTGTGCAGTGGACTTGGAAAGGTTTTGCAAGTCCAGTCCCGTTTGTTTGAATGGGTTTGAGCATGCAGTACCGTTCATGGCCACTGCACAATGTACACAGTTATGCTAGTAAAGCAGGTGGTGGTGGTATATATGGTGCGGAGGTGGCATATTTTATAAAAAAAACACTAAACTAACTGGAATTAACCGTCACTCCATGGGAGAGTATGAATATGTTTAATGTTCCATATAATTAACTGGTCTCCTTCCATGCGGTCTGTAATCTTTTGGTCCCTTGATTATCAGGCCCTCCCTAAGACATCTCTGCTGTGTTTCTGATAATTGCTGCCGCCACATCATTCACGGCCCTGCATGAAGCTCTCACACTGCTGCTGTCCACACATTGGTCTGGAGTCTGTATCTCTCTGCCTCTGTGAAGCAGCTCCTGCTGCTGCCACACACACACTACTTAATCTATGGGCAAAGATAGCCACCGTGACATCACTTAGAGGCAGGGTTTAGTCCTCATTCACAGCCACAGCACACAGTCCTTAGTGATGTCATAGTCATGTGACCTCTGTATCTGAAGGGCCTCCTACCCATGTATATAGGCAGGCATTTCAAAAAGGGGTTTAACCCTTTAGCCCCTTTCACTAGTGCCAGTGCACAACAGTTCCTGCATATGCAGCATCAACAGCGGTGCCAGTTGTCAGATATCTTAAAGGGGTTGTCCCGCGCCGAAACGGTTTTTTTTTTTTTTCAACCCCCCCCCCCGTTCGGCGCGAGACAACCCCGATGCAGGGAAGTAAAGAAAGCTTACCGGAGCGCTTACCTTAATCCCCGCGCTCCGGTGATTTCAATACTTACCGCTGAAGATGGCCGCCGGGATCCTCTGTCTCCGTGGACCGCAGCTCTTCTGTGCGGTCCATTGCCGATTCCAGCCTCCTGATTGGCTGGAATCGGCACGTGACGGGGCGGAGCTACACGGAGCCGCTCTCTGGCACGAGCGGCTCCATAGAAGACTGCAGAAGACCCGGACTGCGCAAGCGCGGCTAATTTGGCCATCGGAGGGCGAAAATTAGTCGGCACCATGGAGACGAGGACGCTAGCAACGGAGCAGGTAAGTAAAAAACTTTTTATAACTTCTGTATGGCTCATAATTAATGCACAATGTACATTACAAAGTGCATTATTATGGCCATACAGAAGTGTATAGACCCACTTGCTGCCGCGGGACAACCCCTTTATGTCAGATATTGATGACTTCTGCTAAGGATAGGTCATCAATAAACAGAAACTCCCAGAATACCCCTTTAAATTGAATACAAGAACCTGGGAATTGTACTTTTTTTTTCTTTTTTTCCCCCCACTTTTTATATAACAGAATCCACTAAAGAGTTCTGTATGTACCCTGTTTCCTGAAAATTAAGACCTAGCCTGAAAATAAGACCTGCCATGATTTTTCAGGAATTTTGAATATGCAGAATGATTTTTCAGGCTTTTTGAGAATGCTTGAAATAGAAGCCATGCTCCAAAAATTAAGCCCTAGTTATAGTTAATAAAAAAGGCAGATTTAAATAATGTCCAGGCAGCTATACATGTAAAAAAGGGAAATCTTTTGGAGCAAGAATTAATATAAGACACTGTCTTATTTTTGGGGAAACTGGGTATATAGTAAAATGTCTTTCATTTTCTTAATAGCGATGAAAAAAGTAAGAAAAATAGCTCTTGCGCCGTCTCAACAAACAACTGGAGTTGACAATGTAATATTGTCTAAAAGATTTAATGAAGTACAACGCGTTTCGTCGCGCAAAAGCGACTTTATCAAGTACATAAACCATAGCATAACAATGCATACTTATATAGGAACTTACATGTATGTAGTGGTGTTAATTAGGTGAGTAGCCGGTTGTGAGTAGCTCACATGACCTCCACGTCATGTGTGCCACGTCAGCATAGTTGTTGCCGGTGGAAGACGTGGAGGTCATGTGAGCTACTCACAACCGGCTACTCACCTAATTAACACCACTACATACATGTAAGTTCCTATATAAGTATGCATTGTTATGTTATGGTTTATGTACTTGATAAAGTCGCTTTTGCGCGACGAAACGCGTTGTACTTCATTAAATCTTTTAGACAATATTACATTGTCAACTCCAGTTGTTTGTTGAGACGGCGCAAGAGCTATTTTTCTTACTTTTTTCATCGCTATCACGTTTCCGTGGGTCCAATTTACCATTTGGACACAGAGGCTCTGCAGCAGACTCCAACAACTCAGGAACCAGGACAACACCAGAGGAGTAAGACCCTTCAGAGGTCTGACAAGCAAACTTGGACTAGGAGGTGTTGGTGGGACCCCTCTCCACAGGGGTTTCCACCATACACCGGGTAAGTCCCATTTTATTTTATTTTATTTTATAGTACATTTCCTTTAAACTTTATTTTTATTCACTTATTCGGATCACCCAGTGACACCCCCCCCAGATAACCAGTTGAAGCGCCTCCCTGACTATCTGTTTATGTTTCATTTTCTTAAGGGTCTCTTCAGGAACTTCGATGATGCTTTCCTGCCAGTCCTCACTCCCCACCTGGAACGTTTGGTGCAGGACTCCCATGAAAGCACACAAAGATGTGTAGCCGAAATTGTTGCAGGAATAATCAGAGGATCCAAGCATTGGACATTTGAAAAGGTAATTTGGTCCAGTTCCCAAGTGCATGTGGTATAAGAAGCCCCATGGAAATGTGTTTACATGTTGTTCTGGACCGATGTGATTCGGATCCTAAATATGATCCACGTACATGACAACCCCTCCAAAACTGAAACTGGCACAGGAATGAGTTGATTGGCACAGGTCCAGCTTCTGAAGTTGCTGCCTGCCATTATTTCCCCTCCAGCTGGGACAATGTGTTATTATGGGGGACTTCTAGTGGTTAATCTTACAATGTTTTTTTTTTTTTAACAACCGGAAGGGATATATAAATGAACATGTTACGAAGTGAGAAGAAGCTTTCCCATTAAGCCGTTAGTCTGCTCTTAGGTGTTTTATATAGAAACACGTAAGAGCAGACTAACTGCTAATATAAATATTAGAAAGATCTAATATTCTTGTTGCAGAAACATGCATATGAGTAAGTATCAGGTCTAGGAAACCAGGGAGTATGGGAGGGGAAAAAGAAAATATATAGAATATAATATATACATAATTAGATACATAGATATATATGATAGAGAGAGATATATAATGTAAATATATTCAATTGAATTGATCAACTGAAGTAGGTAATGATATTTAATGTCATCAGTTGTATATTGTAAGGACTGATTTATGAAACTGTTCTGTACAGGTTGGAAATCTATGGAAATGTTTGTGTCCGCTCCTGAGAACAGCATTCGCCAACATCACCGTGGAGACGTACAGTGACTGGGGAACATGTGTTGCAACTTCGTGTGTAAGTGGTCTTCTAATTTTAAGGTTAAATTCTTACTGCTGTTTTATGTCGCTCCATTATATCATAAATTGGAGGGGGAGTTATCTGCATGGCCTAAAGATCCTGTGGAGGTGATCTGTATGTGGTGCTGCTGGAGTAGATCTCTATGATATTTTAAAGACCACTACAGTAAAAACACATTTTCCATCCCTGCAACAATGACCTGACTTGCTTGTCATACTCTTGAACGTCTCCTCTGTGTATTGCAGCCACTTGCACACAGCGCAGCCTCCTGTCTGATACTTGTCAGGCACCATCTTGATGGTGACCTTTTTTTGGTTTCATTTTCAGAGACTGTACCATCTGTACCTGCTGGGGGAACAGCTTAATATAATCATTACCTTCTCTATTCCTCTGAATAAGCTACATACCATAAGTATACAGATGGTAGGATGGGCTGTGATCTCCTCTAGTATAACTGTATGACAGCAGCTGTGTGATCATCAGTAGTCACTGTGATAGGAATGCCTGTAACCCCTCTAGGCAGTTTCTGAGGTAGCATCACAAAACTGATGATTCTGATTTAGTTTTATACGGCATAAACTCAAGTAGAACTGAACTAGTGCTTTTATAACTTTTTATCTTGCCGCCCAGAATTAAAGGGGTTGTCCCGCGCCGAAACGGGTTTTGTTTTTTTTTAACCCCCCCCCCCCCCCCCCCGTTCGGCGCGAGACAACCCCGATGCAGGGGTTAAAAAAACAAACCGCACAGCGCTTACCTGAATCCCGGCGGTCCGGCGTCTTCATACTCACCTGCTGAAGATGGCCGCCGGGGTCCGCTCCCTCCGTGGACCGCAGCTCTTCTGTGCGGTCCATTGCCGATTCCAGCCTCCTGATTGGCTGGAATCGGCACGTGACGGGGCGGAGCTACACGGAGTCGGCATTCTGCACGAGCGGCCCCATAGAAGACAGCAGAAGACCCGGACTGCGCAAGCGCGGCTAATTTGGCCATCGGAGGCCGAAAATTAGTCGGCACCATGGAGACGAGGACGCCAGCAACGGAGCAGGTAAGTAAAAAACTTTTTATAACTTCTGTATGGCTCATAATTAATGCACAATGTACATTACAAAGTGCATTAATATGGCCATACAGAAGTGTATAGACCCACTTGCTGCCGCGGGTCAACCCCTTTAATTAGTGTATATGCATCATTGGGAAGTTAACCTAAGTTAACCAACTAAACATTGACAGAAATTTTCTGCAGTCATTGAGTGGCTGTTCTGGTTCTCCAGCGTCACCCAGCTTTCTGTAAAGGTGCCGATGGTACTTTTTTGGAACTCATTTAGGATTTGTGCCACAGCAAGAACTTCAGCTTCAACATCTATTTCTATTTTTCCTTTCAGGAGAGCAGAGATCCTCGGAAACTTCACTGGTTGTTTGAGTTACTACTGGAATCTCCAGTTAGCGGAGAAGGAGGCTCGTTTGTCGATGCTTGGTATGTGCAGAGTACGACGAAGCAACCCCAAGGGCCCATAAGTGCCCATTTCACACTTACATGAGTATCTAATGCATGCTTATTTTGTGCATTGAGTCATCCCAGTGATAATCGCTCCTGTGCTATCATACAGAAGCACTCATCAATCCGTGAATGGAGGCGGAGATCGCCCTAGCCGCCCGCCTCCATTCACAGTACACGGGCCGATCGTCCAGTTTTTATGCCTACAGAAATTGAACGATAAGCGAACAAAGTTCGTTCAGTCGCTGCAAGCGTTTACACTGAATGATCATCGTTCAGATTCCCATGATCCCGTGAGGATCTGAACGATCATTGGCCGTGAAGAAGGACCCAAAGTCAGAAGGCTGCTTGTGTATATTGACGTTTAGCCTACACCTAAATAACCATATATTAGTCGGCACTGTCTTATATGGAGAGCAGTGGTGCCATATGACACTCCACCGCCTGGGGCAACTGTGTGGATAGCACTGATGAGAATGAGTTCTATTGAATGATTGTAGTAATGGCCACATTTATTGTCTTTCCTCAGCCGGTTATATGTTCTTCAGGGAGGTCTTGCGCAACAGGAGTGGCGAGTTCCAGAGTTACTTCACAGATTGCTGACCTATCTGGAACCTAAATTAACGCAAGTCTACAAGAATGTCAGAGAGCGGATTGGAAGGTAAATTACATTTCATGTAAAAATGTGTGCATTTAAGGTACTTTTTTAACACATTTAAAGGGGTGATCTCACAAAGGCTCCTTACTTTTTGAATCACAGAGCATGAGAAGCATTTTATGAAGTCCTCATGCCCTAATGGAACAGATGGATAGGGTTGTTGTCTTGAGACGACCCCTCTTAGTTCATTAATGTTTTTCCTCCGTAGATCCTGAATGTGCCGATGGTCCATCCTGCTGCCTAACCACAAGTCCTTTTTTTGTTTTTGCAGTGTGCTGACTTACATATTCATGATTGATGTCTCTTTGCCAAACACTGTACCCACCAACTCTCCTCGTATTTCTGAATTTACTACACGAGTTCTTGAGAAGTTGAAGCCCCTCATGGAGGCAGATGAGGAAATCCAAAACCATGTGATGGAAGAAAATGGAGTCGGGGAACAAGATGAGAGAACCCAGGCCATTAAATTGATGAAAACCAGTGAGTGGTCAATGTAACACTTCTTGAATTAGAGTTAGTGAAGAATGAGCAAAAAAAAGTTCATACCTTTAACGAGTTTAGATTTAATTAAAGCACTTGAAGTAGAAAAAATGTACAGATTCTAAGCATTTTTGCAGTAGGTTTTATTAGTCAATTCTATACTTTTTCTTTTCTTTTCAAAACCCCTCTTCAGCTATGCAGCTAGGTGAAGACTGTGCTGAGAAATCCGTCTTCAGCTAGCTAGCTGCATAGCTGAAGAGGAGCTCCAGCTGTGCCTGCTCTGTTCTTTCTAATGCAGGCGCAGCTGTTCATTCTAACAGTTTATATAAGGCAGTATTTTAGTGATTTTTTCCAAACTGTGTCCTCATGATCTGTCCCCCAGCGCTGTGTTTATTAGTCTCTCTTGTTTCCACTGCTCTGGGGCTGTGTAATGAGAAGCCATTTTGTGCTGCAGAAAGCTTCTCCCCTTCGTAGCACCAATTCCTTGTCAGAGTCTCAGTGCATCCGGTTTTGATGTACTGTACTGTACTGTACACCTGATAAACTGAGACCTTGAAAGTTCATTGGGTCCAGCGGGGAATGGGTGCTGTGAAGGGAGAAGCTGTTGCAGCACAGAACAGCTTCTTCCTACAGAGCGTCAGAGCAGCAGAGACTGGAAATGAATAAAAGCAGCGCTGGGGAACAGATCTTGGCACAGACTAAGTATGTTTGAAAATCTGTAAATTACTGTATAAGGCTATGTTCACATGTTGCAGAATTGGTGCTGATTTTTTGCAGCAGAAAATCTGCCCCAAAACTGCATCAACAGTGTGGATTTTGATGTGGATCCACAGTGAACTTCACCCCTTCAATTGAAAGGTTGATATCTGCTGTGGATCCATGTCAAAATCCGTAGCACACAACATTCTGTAGATTTTGCTGCGTGTAAACGTACCCTAAACTACTCACCCTCTCAGCCAGTTTTGGCTTATGTGACCAAGCTCAATCTTTCAAATCTGACCTGACTCACTTTATGTGGTGATAACTTAAAGGGGTTGTCTCGCGAAAGCAAGTGGGGTTATACACTTCTGTATGGCCATATTAATGCACTTTGTAATATACATCGTGCATGAAATATGAGCCATACAGAAGTTATATACTCACCTTCCCTGCGCTGGCGTCCTCGTCTCCATGGTGCCGTCTAATTTCAGCGTCTAATCGCCCGATTAGACGCGCTTGCGCAGAAGGATCTTCTCCCTTCTGGTCGGTCCGGGCACGAGTGGCGTTCTGGCTCCGCCCCGTCACGTGTGCCGATTCCAGCCAATCAGGAGGCTGGAATCGGCAATGGACCGCACAGAGCCCACGGTGCACCATGGGAGAAGACCCGCGGTGCATCGTGGGTGAAGATCCCGGCGGCCATCTTGGAGGAAAAGAAGGAAGAAGTTGCAGAGAGGGGATTCGGGTAAGTAAAAATTTTTTTTTTAATTTCAACACATCCCTTGGGTTTGTCCTGCGCTTAACGGGGGGCCTATGCAGGAAAAAAAACGTATCGGCGTGGGACAACCCCTTTAATCAAGTGATTCTGAGATTTTGTTTTTTCATGACACCTTTTTACTTTCTATTCATGGTAAATTTTGGTCTGTTTTGCGTTTATTTAGGGGAAAAAAACAAAATATTGAGAAAGAAAATTGCCATTTCTCAACTGTTATATTTTTGGTTAGTTTATAATTAAGATTTGCCATATGTCCAGAATTTGGCAGCATAATTTTTTTAACTTTTTTAATATTTTCTGAACGTTACAAGACTTATGAATATAGCATCAGTTTTTCAAATTTGGAAGAAAAATCCCAAAGTCAATTTTTTTTCAGATCCATCACATACCTAGAAACTGATGATGGCCTCCCAGGCAAAAGCACTGTGATCTCGGCTGAGGAAGGGGGGAATTCTCTGCAGGGACGTATTAAAACTCCCTTGCAGAGATTGGTTGAGCAAGCTTTATAGATAAACTGTTATATGGAAACGGCTGTGACTGCACTGTAGAGAACCATGCAGGCACAGCTGCAGCGCCCTCTTCTGCTATGCAGTTACAATAGCTAGCTGAAGACTGATTTCTATCAGCATAACTAAAGAGTACAGAAAAATGTACAGAACTGGCTGATAAAACATATTGCGAAAAATGCTTGAGATTGTCTAGTTAAATACAGATACTATTTAAATGTCTTTTGTATTTGAGTAGTATTAAATCATTGTTGGGGATTGTTATGTATTTCGTCTGTTTTATTCTTTTTCAGTATTGAAATGGATTATGGCAAGTGCAGGAAGATCCTTCTGTACTGCGGTGCCAGAGCAGCTGCAGCTTCTACCACTTCTGTTTAAGGCAAGTTCACCCGAGTACTTTAATCTATTGCACAGCTTTCATCTCATATAAGCGGATGCAAAGGGCATGAGTCTCTTCATAATACCCTAAAATGTAGAGGGGTGTGTGTATGTTGTCTTAGACGAACTATAGATCGTTAGAAGGAATTGTACGCTACTTCTAGACCTGGACTAATGTGGAGCTACGTATATGTAGAATGAGGGGGAAAAAGCCGTTCCGAATACTATAAGCAGGGTGTTAATCTGTACGGTGCAGCTGAAACCCATAAACACCCATATGTTCACATTTAATATAGAAAAAAAATGCCCCTAGAAGGATTTGTCGTCATTTTGATGCATATCTCAGTATGCAGTTCCATCTCAGGCAGATCTGTAAATGATGAGTTGTGGTGATTAGATGAACGGTCTTGCCACCTCAGGCCCTAAAAGTGGTTCCACCCTTGACCTATAAAAGGCTCTCGAAGGATCCTTGTGTGTAGTGACCTCTTCTCCCACTTGTGTAGAGCTTGTTGACCAATAGACACCTCTACGACGCAAGAGATTTTGCCCAGTTAACGGAGTTTGAGAGGCGGCACATTATTGGAATTTGAAAAGTTAGATGATTGTAAGGACAAATTGCCGCCATCCGAGTTGTTCTGACCAGACTGTTAGTGTGAGTTCGGACCGGTGGGTGAGTGAGGGCACACACACAAGGCGACCGGGCTCAGGATGCCCCCAACAGACCACCAGTTGACAGGATTGTCTGTCAGACAAGCAGCTCCAACTGTTCCGTTGTCAGTCATCCAGAGACAGGTGTCCCTATCGTTACACCCCTATGTCTGACAGAAACCTTTCTAGGCACTTGGCTGAAGGACATTTGGTCTCAAGGCGCTCATGACCTGTACAGCCTTTGACGCCCACCCACAATTGCCTCTGTTTGCAGTGGTATCATGAATGACTAAACTGGGCTGCTATGGAGTGGAACCGGGTTGTTTTCAGTGACAAAACCAGATTTAGTTTGGGCACTGGCCACTGCCATGTTCGTGTCTGGAGACCTAGTGGTGAGAGCCTTAATCCTGCCTTTGCTGTGGAGCGGCATGTGTTCCTCTCATAGCGGCTTCCCATGAAAGAATGTCCTCACAACATTGTCACACATCTGTGGCTGCCCAGTCGCCAAATTTATCACTTATAGACCATTTATGGGACCATCTGGGAAGACAACTTTCACAGTCTACAAGTTTGCACAATCTAGAGGCTCAGTTACAGCAAATGTGGAGCAATATGCTGAAGGAAACTATACAAAACCAGTATGCCTTCATGACAGCCCAACAAGGTACTAGAGCCTCCATACTCGCCTGTATCACATCTTGTATCCAAGCTAGAAGCGGCACAACAGGGTACTAGAGCCTCCATGCCCGCCAGTATCACATCTTGTATCCAAGCTAGAAGCGGCACAACAGGGTACTAGAGCCTCCATGCCCGCCTGTATCACATCTTGTATCCAAGCTAGAGGTGGTACAACAGGGTACTAGAGCCTCCCTGCCCACCTGTATCACATCTTGTATCCAAGCTAGAAGCGGCACAACAGGGTACTAGAGCCTCCCTGCCCACCTGTATCACATCTTGTATCCAAGCTAGAAGCGGCACAACAGGGTACTAGAGCTTCCCTGCCCACCTGTATCACATCTTGTAATATTGTAATCACTTACTTATATAAACGTTACAATCACACAGAGAGTCTCATTCCAGGGGAGGGATTTTATTGTTGTTGACTATGAATGTATTATCCAATTTAGTGTTACAAGCTTTTCCTGTATGCCATCTTTTCCCTCATATACTTTTTTCTTACTTGAGTCAAATTATATGGAGCTCTTTACTTTCATTTTCCTTTTTATGTGTGTCCTCCTAGATTGCACCTGTGGAAAATGACACAAACTATGACGAGCTGAAAAGAGATGCAAAAATGTGCTTATTCCTTATGTCTCAGGGGTTGCTGTACCCCGAGCAGGTGCCACTGGCTATCGATGTATTAAAACAAGTGAGTATCTTTCCTGTAGTTTGCTGGTATGTTATCCTTTTTAATGTTTTTTATGTTTCCTGAACCTTGTGCTTGACGGCCTCTGTCAGTGCCATAGACTTGGCGGACTGTCGGTGTACACGCCGCTGCTCCATTGAAACCCCTGATAGCTGCGGTCTAGCACTTGAGTGGAACAGCAACCATAATCAAAACTGTCCACAATATCCCATGTGCGGTCTAACCAGTGATTTGTAAAGAGGACAAACAATGTTCTCGGCATGCGCCCCTAGACCTCTTTTGATGCCCCCCATGATCCTATCCGCCTGTTCAATAAACGTGAAAACAAGCTGTATTTCTTACTCTGCTAAACCTGTTTTCCTATTTAACTTTTCTTCCATTTGAATCTGTAGACGGCAAGAAGTAGTTCCTGGCATGCAAGATACACAGTCTTGACCTATACTCAGACAATGGTCTTCTACAATCTCTTTATATTCCTTAATAATGAAGAAACTGTCCAAGGCATCAGGTTGCTGGTTCTGCAGCTGATGGCGGATGAGCAACTGGAGGTAATAATTACGGCATAGCTATTCAGGGGTGCTGGGAACCTAAAAATGTCTGTAAGAAGCATTTGTGAGTTGAACATTAAAATCTTAAAGTGACCCTTTGAACCTGGAGAAACAAAGATGGCCGCACCAGCTTCTTTGACTACCTAATGGACATTAGAAAGTTTCATTAGTCTAAAGGCCCTTTTAGACACAGTGATTATTGCTCAAAATGTGCATACACCATGAGTACACTGTTTACTCATGCTGGGAGAAGACAATGGAATCTGCTGGCCAGATAATCCCTCGCATAAACACACACCCAACTGCCTAAACAACTAATACTGAGTTTACTTTAGTTAATGAGGGAAAATAGAGATGATTAGGTGCAAGTTGTTTTATGCAAAAATGTTGTCAATTCGTTCAATGACTTTTGTTTAAACGATAATCGGTGAGTGTAAATGGGGCCTAAGACAATACACCTGCTTTTATTAACCTATGCTGCCCTCATGAGCAGGACCAGTCAGATCAGCATGTAGCGGTTTATTGCTTTCCTTCAGGCGCATACTTATTTTCTGCCTGTTGCACGCGTAAAAAAGAACGCACAAAATCCCTTTGACTTCATGCGAATATACGCAGTGTATACATGTTTCCTATGTGTATTGTGCATATTTACGTACAGTCATTGATCTCATTGGACTATTACGACTTTAGACTACCGGTGCATCAGGTTGTTGGCTAACCGATTCAGCAATCTTTGTTTCTCCATCCCCCGTGGGTCGCTTAAATTTTTCCTGCCTTTCACATATGAAATATTTTGGAAGAGTATGAAAGTAGACCAACTACAACATCTCTCCATCATCCACTTAAAGAGGCAGAGTCACTGGAGGTTGCGTTGCACAGCTGGTTGGTACTACCCTTTTAATTTTGGGATTTTTCTTCTACTAAGGGTTGCTTTCCTTAGTGACAAAGGCCGTTTGCACTTTAGGTCATGCTCACACAGCTGTAAGCTTAAAACAAAAACTTTATAGGGTTTTTTCGTTATGTTTTTTTTTTTGTTTAGCACCATGTTCAGAGAACCCTAAAATTTTTCTCTTTTTGTCAAAGGTCATGTCAGGTTTTTAGGTTTTTTTTTTGCGGGATGAGTTGTACTTTTTTGTTGTAATTTGTTGATTGATTCAACGTTTTGATCACTTCTTATTCTGCTTTTTGTAAGGTGAGGCAATTTTTTTTTTTTTCTTTAACTTTCTATTTTTGTCCCCCTAGGGGACTTGACTATCTGCATCTTTTTTCTTCTAATACACTACTATACTTCACGTCAGGCTTCTGATGCAGCGCTGTTTTTTGAAGGCACTGCAGATTAAAGCCTATTAACGACTGCCATCAAAAGACGTATGGCGGTTGAACGACTCAGGCGATATCCAAAACACTGACAGCTAATTTTTTAAAATTTTTTTAACCCCTTAAGAATGTCCTTTCCATACTAAATAATGGTGCAACCATTCTAGATTATGTAACTACAAGCAGTCTATGCAGCGCGGTAGCACAAAGCTACCAATGTTTTCCTGCGGCATAGCTCCGTAACAGAAAGACTGACCCATTTCTGGCTTGTCTGAGAATAATCTGAATGTACAAAAAACTGGAACTCTATGCAGGGAACAGCGAGAGACAAATGTCAAGTTCCCCAGTGAGTGTGTTCATTTTACAGCTGAGCCTCCACTTACTCTGCCGTTACCGCTACACTTCATGTTTCATTTATTAACACGGTCCCAGAGCGAGCCCGCAAATTGTCAGTAGAATTTCCAACATACTTTTTCACTTCGTACGTCTGACAATTCTTAATCAATTTGATCACATTTTAATAATGTACGACGGACGTGCAAATGAGCTTATTGTCAAGTTGGTCTGTTTAATTAGAACAGCGCTTGCCGTTACACTTACTGATTTGTGCGACTCTAGAACATTATGTTCAAGGAGATAATTTGCAGTAATATGGTGCATTACATGCCGAGTGCCAGTCCTTGCTTTGTTCACTAAGCAGATGAACCTCTTTATTTACATTTTAACATGTAACAATATGTACTTATTAGTAATTGTGGCCTCTCCTCCTTTTTTTTTTTTTTTTATTAACGAGGTTTAATCAGCATTGCTGTTAACCAGTTAATGGCAGTGAAGGTTCACCTAGACTTCCCATAGCTCAAGCTGCATCATACGATTCATTGCCACGCTAGAGGCATTTTGTTTAGTTTTTTTTTTTCCGTTCACTATTTTGTTTTTATATATTTTTAATGCATGTTCCGTAATCTTCACTCAAATGTGTGCGCTTTTGTCTTCAGGTGAGAGAAATGGCTGCCACAACTCTGAGTGGTCTTTTACAATGCAACTTCCTGACAATGGATGCAGCTATGCAAGAGCACTTTGAGAAGCTTTGCAAGACAAAACTTCCTAAAAAACGCAAGAGGGATTTGGGTACATCTGTGGACACTATACCATCAGGAGGTTGGTAGCTTCTAGTGCATTTCTAAAAAAAAGTGCTATATTTTCATGCATCAGAATGTACGGTCGTCAAATGAGAGACTTAAGAGCAGCCGTGCGCAATCTGTGACCCATAATACTGTTTTGTATACCACCCCCCAACCATCTCGACACAAATACGTGTGTGGGGGGTGGCTGCTTACATGTCATTTCCCTGTGGGAGAGAAGAGGAGTGGTGCACTCACTGGTCAGGGGCAGAGATGAGACAGTATGTGGTGCACTGTATAGTCATCTCTGGGTCCCCATGCATCAGGAAAATGGGGTACTTCAACTTGTTTGGCACCCCAGAAAGGAGTAGGTCATCATTAGACCAATAAGTCCTTAACGCTCTTGTGTCTGGTTCCAAATAGGTAGTATAATAAGTTTAAATGAGCTTGGAGAGAAACAAAGGTAGACAGCAGTCTCTTATGGATGATTCTCTAATATATTCAGAGTAACAGGTTGCTTATATTCACAAAATGACATAACAGAGATACACCCATTAAAAGTCATAAGTTTTCAGGATAAGTTCTTACTTCTAATGATTAACATATGTTTACGCCTTAAGGTGTATGTTAGTATTCAGACACGGGATTTCTAAAAAAAAATGCTCTGGAACAAAGGAAACAAAACTTGCAACCTAAACTTAATGATTACTAACTTAAAGAATGCAAGGGTGGAGGATGGAGCAGCTCCATATCAGCTGAAGGGGTGAAAACTGCTCCAAGAAGAACATTGCAAATACAAGCATATGTTAGCTATTTAGCTGCTGCTTATACTAGCAGGGGGCCAGGTTTTTGCCCAGTCTTAAGGGATCGATAAATATGTGTATGCATGTGTATGTGCCGTGGGGACTGGTTCAATATGAGTGCCCCCTTGAACCAGAAAAGGTTGTGCACCCCAGAAGTAGGCAGAAAGTAGTGGGCCTTCATGATCAGATATCGCTACGAGAACTTTTATCTGAAACCTGTGTTTTTTTGGCTGATTTCTGCTCAGCCTCTAGAAGGTGACTCCTATAAGGGAACCTCCCGCTATAAAGTTAGAATGTGGCATGATAGAAAATATGGAAAGGGCCGTCTATACTAGTCGCAAATTTTGGTAAAACTGACACAGAAGAAGGGGAATATGGAAGTTAGGGGAGTATAGCATGTAAAAGTCTTTATGTACAATGCTTAATGTAAAGTTCTTGTATACTCGTAGTCCACCAATGCTTTCACTGTTAAGTGTCCCTTTACCATGATGTACATTAAACAATCCTCTCTTTGTGTCTTTTTCAACCCTCCAGATCTTGTTAAGCGCCACGCTGGAGTTCTGGGGCTCAGTGCGTGCATTTTATCCAGTCCATATGATGTCCCCACATGGATGCCACAGCTGCTAATGGACCTTAGTGCACATCTCAATGATCCTCAGCCCATAGAGGTAATCTGTCGCTGCAACCCGCACTGCGTGCTCTAGATTACTTTTTATTGATTGATGACAATTATTGATAACAAATGGTAAAAAAGCATAGAAAATATAACAAATTATAGGATCGCAATCTTGGCCATGCAACAGGCTTTTTATCTTTTTTAGAAGGAGAGATCGTAGAAAAAGTGATCTTGTAGTGTGTTGGATAGCAGCACATCATATGTGGCAGATCATTGATACTACGCGTATGTATTTTATGTCAAGCACTGGAGGAAGCTCCCGCATTTTAAAATACATACATCTGACTCCTGCCACATGTAGGCTGATTACCAGCGGAATGTCCACAGTGGGCATTAGGCTACAGATCAGCCATGGAAAGCCTGCCTCCAAACTTGCACTATCTGGTGTGGGTTTTAAAGTGAGTTTTTATCACAAATTCCTTGTAGAATTCTCCCCCCCCCCCCCTCATTGTGAAGAGGTGAGTTCTGTAGCGGAAACGGTGATAAAATTGAGATGTTACGGAATTGTATTCCGCACGGCATCTCCATTCTGGACGGGTTTTGTGCGAGTTATTTCTGCAGCTTGTGGACGAGATTTTCAAAATCTCATCCACTTTGCTGCTACTGTAAATGCTGCGGAATTTCTGTGCGGAGGGTTTGCACGGAAATTCCGCCCTGTGTGGACCCCACCTTAGTGTCCTAAAACAGCACAGTGAATACTCATCTGTTTTAACCCTTTCCAATCCAATTTTGGATTCAGGGTTTTCTAGGGGGCTTGCTCTTTCTGCGATTATAGAATTACGCCATCTGCTGGCTAGAGCCAGTACTGCGGTATGTGACATGCTGGAGAGGCCCCCGAAAACAGAGCAGCCAGTAATATACAGTAAGAATACCCCGACGGACGTCTTCTGACATCAGAGCTGTACAGCCTTCAATCAGAATGTTGGAAGATGTCAGACAGCGGATTGGAAAGGGTTAATGCACTTCATTACTTCAACCACTGTGATACCTGCTGATACACTCACCAGAGTCTGGCAGTTTCACCGGCAGACATGTAGACTATGTTGCTGCCTTCGGCTACCTTAACACAGCATTTTCGTGACTCATTTGCAGTATGAGTCAGGAAGGGTCCTGCACATATGTCAAATGGATCCATAAGCCCCCAGTCGTCCAACAGAGGCTCTTTTGGACTCTGGCCGGTACCTGTTGGCATATTCATGTTTACGTTGTAAGCCTGCTCAGAGTGCAGAACACATGCTCTGGCTGTTCATCAATGCCAGGACCATCTCTTGAGCACGTTCTCCAGCAGTTTATTATTACTGGAGCACACCCCACGGGGAATTCTGTGCTCCATCCAAAACCGGGGATGAAAGCAGAGCATCAGGATGGTGACGCCCAGTGCAAAAAAACTGTTGTGCTGCTTTTCCTGGACGGACTGTCGTGCAGCATAATAATGGATGCAGAAACTGCAAGGATGAACCTGGGAAGTAAGTATAGAGCCAGTTGTCTGTGTAATAGTTATTATTTATGGTGTGATCTGGCTGGTCTGTACGGAGTAGGCTAGAATAGGGTGGTTGAAGGAGATCCTCTACAGGCTGTTCATGATTACATCACTTGGATCATGAGCACTGTGAACTCTAGCAGGTCACATGATGCACTCTGTAGGCGTTTTCGTTTTCACATTATTGGATTACTCCCAGAGTAAACTGTGATGACATAGAGTGCATCATGTGACTGGGGTGCACAGCGCTCATGCTACAGCTGATGTAATCATGAACAGCCTGTAGAAGGAGGATCTCCTTCAACAAACTGCATGATAGCCTGCTCAGCACAGACCAGCCAGATCACACCATATCTCACTGAGAACTGGCTTTGTACTCCATTATCAGGTTCATCCTTGCAGTTTCTACATCCATTTCTGGGCCGCACAATTGTCCATCCAGGATAAATTACATCAGAGTTTTTACTCTGGGTGCCGTCCTCTTGATGCTCTGCTTTTGAACCCTGCTTTTGGATGGAGCAGAATCTGATTATGCTCGGTGGGGTGTGCTCCAGTAATAACGACCAACTAGAGATGCTCCTGGTATTGATAAACAGAGCACGTATTCTGCACTCTGAGCATGCTCAAAATGTAAAAATGAATATACCTTATGATGTCATGGATTACTCTGGGAATAATCCAACAACATGACAATAAATATCCCTATAATTAGTCTAGGCAACGGATACAACCCATTACAAGCATTCATTTAACTCGTATGTCATGAGCTTTTCAATAGCTTTTCACGGCTGATGTTTGCCATCCATCACTCACATGGTATAATGGCATCCGCTTATTTACAGGATGCCATTATAGGTGATAGATGCCACGGTTAGCCATCCGTAACGGTTTGCATTAAACTTGTACGCTGGGAGCTCATTTCAGTCGGGTCATAGATACCTGCCATAGGACAGACAAGGTAGGCATAACTTCACCCAGAATATGGAACTCATTGCACCACACCGAGAATGAGATTGGGGATCTCTGACAGTAGACACATAGTGTGTTGGTTCCTCCATAGTAGGAAGCTTGGGAATGGCTGGCATTGATCTTGTGTTTGTCCTTGAGTCTCTGATTTCAAGTCAAGTATAATTCTAACTCTTTTGTGTTTCTTTGTAAGATGGTAGAAGAGAGAACAAGATTAGTTTTCCTGCTGTATGATATTGCAGTAATCTATGGTCTGTTTTCAGATGACGGTAAAGAAAACTCTTTCGAATTTCCGGAGGACGCACCATGACAATTGGCAGGAACACAAGCAGCAGTTCACAGATGACCAGTTGGTGGTACTGACGGATCTCCTGGTCTCCCCTTGTTACTATGCATAACAGGTGAGACTTAGTGAGCGTTTTGTATGCAGGAACCTGTAAGCAGACGGGCCCATTTTCATAACTGCGTGATACTCCTTTTTTGTGTGGTCACATATACTAATTTTGATTTATGCCCCTGATTGCAGAGACCCTATTGTATAGGGCTCGGAGGAGAGCGGATTGAGATTGATATGCACAATGTTCAACGGCGGGTGCCTTGGACGTGCATGTCTGTTCAGAAGCGCGCACATCCGTGCAGCAAGGCTCTGAATCTGCTGAATACATAGAAGTCTGGATTACTAATAGCACTTGAATCTTATTCCAATATTAAGGGGGTGTCCTCACTGGATGGATTTTCTGGGTGGGCCACCGCATGGAAAATTGGCAGTATTTACAGAAGCAGCATGCTGAAGAAATAATCCACTGCGAAAATGGGCATGTGTGCGGAATTTAAATCGAGAGCATGTCAATTTCAGCACCAGACTTTTGATGAGGGGATGAAATCGGCATCAAAATCAGCAGGAAGTGGTGTGCTTTTATTTTTGCGGATTTTGTGCTGCGGAATGTCCGCTGCAAACATTCCGCAGCAAATCCGCCCCGTGTGGACGGACCCTTATCGTTGTGTTGGCATAAGTCTGATCTTGGGTTTATGTGACCTGATGGCTGTGACTAAAAGTAATGTTTAATGTAGAGCAGTCCTATTTACTATTGTATTAGCTTACATTAGGTGTAGAGCTGTGAAGGTGCTTTTATACGGGACGATTCTAGTTCGGATTTTCGCGATCAAGCGAGAATCTGAACAATTATCGTTCGGTGTAAATGCATGCACCGACTGAACGAAGAACAAGAACTCGTTCACTTCTTGCTTGTCCAGTTTCTGATGCAGAAAATAGTACAACACATCGTTTCGTGTGAACAGGCAGCTGGTCACTTATGAACGACTACCTGTTTACTGTAAATAGAGGCGGGCGGGCCGGAACAATCCCACTCCACTTGCATTCACTAGCGATGCTTGTTTGATCATCGCTGGGAGTACCTGTCTGGTATGTATGCCAACAGATCAGCCCGTGTAATAGCACCCTTATTCCGTCACTACATGGTGGTGGTAGTTGAGCATCCGTCGGTGGGACTTACTTTGCATTGTGTGGCACTGCTATGTAAAGCAGTTTTTCCAATATGACTATGCTTTTTAAAAGTCAAATAGCCATGTAAATAAACTTTGCCTTCAGCCACCTCCTATCTGTGATTCACCCCCAATTCTGCATCTCTGTGATAATTCATCCATAAAGGGAAAATGGCTGCACAGCTGGTGACCGCCTGCTTCCCTAAGGCCGCCTGCACACGGGCGGAAATCCCGCGGCGGGATTTCCGCCGCTCAAAGCCTGCATAGGAGTGCATTACAATACGCACTCCTATGCAGACGGCCGCGGTTTGGCCGCGCTAAATCTCGCGCAGCGGCAAACAAACCGCGGCATGTCCTATTTTTGTGCGGGGCTCGCAACCGGCACATGAAAGAGCCGGGGCCGCCGGGCGCGGGTGAGTACGCGCTCGTCTCTGCAGGTGCTCGGGTCGGGTCTCGCGGCGAGAAATCTCGCCGCCGGATCAGACCCGCTCGTCTGCAGGCGGCCTAATGAAGATAAAATTACCCAGATGCCTTGAGGACGGAATCTACATACCGCACAACCATGCTACCAGGGTATCCAGAGTGTATATGCATATGCTGTAGTGTTACAGCATAGAGACAGTAGTGCATGCTCGTCCTCAGCCAAAAGACCTATCCGGAGCGACGGGGTGGAAACTAATTCCCATCATCAGCATTTTGGGTTGTGAAAAAATGGGGAGAGAAATGGGGGCCCATCACATCGTGGGGTACTGAAATGGTTAACTTTGTATTAGTACTGCAGACTCTGCTTGTACATACCTTTTTAAATATGTCCGTGTTTTCTTTCCCCAGTGCACCATATAAAGGGATGGATGCAGAATGTGAAGGATCCAGGTCCATCTAAGAAGTTTTAATTTCGGCATTCAGACGCCCATGTAGCTTTTCTTTTTTTTTCCTCCTTCTTCATGGTAGACCGCAGTAGAAGAAGCGTCTGGGCGATTTTTAATAGATGGATGACATTTGCGCGTGATGATGCCTGACGTATAAGAATACAGACCATACTAGTTGGCTATTATGCCGCATACTACATGGACTATATAAGACGTTATTGTATTTTGTTCCCGACATGTTAAATAACTGTATAAATGTAGACAAGGTAGTTAAACTAATTGTACAGCCGCAACCTTTTACAAGAAATAACCGCTTCCATTTGTAAAGAGCAGACGTTTAGGTTTAGGCTCCGTATCCGGTGACATATGCCATATTTTGTGTTTTTAAGTTATTATTTTGCTCTTAGTTTAAAGGCGCGTACATGGGTTTTATTTAATGTATGCATGTCTGTGTGTATATACTGTAGCATATGTGTATATGTATCTACACACATAGATATACATACCTACAGAACGTCTGCATTTTTTGCAGCTTTTTTTTCCTCTGCTATACTCCTGTTGCCGACGATGTTACCAGGTGACATTTTAGAGGTACTTTCTAATTCTCATTTTGGCAAGCTCATCTTCCCTCTGTAAAGATGTGTCCGGCGTTCCTTGAAGGAACGCTGATATTTTTATTGCCTACCTGCTGAGCAAGTGACCCCGTGATACATTGAAGCACAGCAGAGACCTGGTGCCGGATTTACCAGCACTCAGCACACAGGTAGAACCACTGTATAGCGTAGTGCCAAATCCGTACTTTCAATTGTACACCTAGTTTATTTTAAAACCAATTAAACTGATTGTTTCTAACCACTGCTTTCAGCCGCTTATTTTCTTTGTTTGCATAAATCAAAAATACTTAAGAATGTATGAAGATCCGTAAGGCCGGTCTCACATCCGTGTCGAAACTTCCAGCCTGGGGTTCCGGCGCAGAGCCGGCTGAAAATACCAGAAGAAAAATGTATGCAGCGCTTTGTTTACCGTACAGAAGCTGGGCGGAAAGCGGGTGGACACCATTATAGGCTATGGGGTTCGTCCGGCGCTGTTGAGTTCAGAACCGTTCGACTGTGGAGATTCCCCTTTCTTGCTCCTCGATCTGAGCAGAAAAACGGAATCCCTGCCGCCGATGTGAGACCACCCTTATATATACAGTACCAGTTGAGTTTGGACACTTTTTTTTCCTTCCATGGTTTTTCTTTTTTTTTTTCTTACTTTCTACAATGTAGATTCAAATGGAAGACGTGAAAACTAAGAAGCAACATATGGAAGAAGTAGTGAACGAAAAAATATTAAACCAGAATGTTTTAGATTCTTCACAGTAGCCCCCTTTTGCTTTGATTACAACTTCTCACACTCTTGGCACTCTCTTACTCAGCTTCATGGGGTAGCCACCTGGTTTTCCATTTGTCTTGAAGGAGTTCCTAGAGGTGCTGAGTGCTTGTTGGCTGCTTTTCTATTACGCTGTGGTCCAACTCAACCTAAATAATCTCAATTAGGTTTAGGTCAGGTGATTGTGGAGGCTGTCCTCATCTGACGCAGCACTACATCACTCCCCTTCTTGGTCACGTAGCTTGGAGGTGTGTTTATGGTCATTATCTTGATGCAAAACACATGACGGTCCCACTATGTGCAAACCAGATGTCTTTGCAGAAGGCTGTAGTAGCCATGCTGGTTGTGTGCCTTGAATTTTGAATAGGCCACTAACCATGTCACCAGCACCCCCACATCATCATATCTCCTCCATGCTTGATGGTGGGATCCTTTGAGTGTGGAAACTATATGCTCAACTTTCCTGCGCTTGGCAAATACATGGCAGTTGGAACCAAAATCTTACATTTTGACTCATCAGGCCAAAGTACAGATTTCTACTGGTCTAATGTCCATTCCTAGTTTTTCTTGGCATTGATGTTCCGAAGAAGTGGCTTCCCTGCAGTAATTCGACCAGAACTGCTTCTAGCAGTCTCCTCTTAACAGTTGATGTTGAGATGTGTCTGATATTTGATCTCTGAAGTATTTATGTGGCTCTAATCTGAGGTGCTATCAATTTGTGGTTTCTGAGATTAGTAACTCTAATGAATGTATCCTCTGCAGCAGAGGTAACCCTTGGTCTTCCTTTCCTGGGGTGGTCCTCAGATTCTTCATAGCGTTTGAAGGCATCATCAAGTGCAGTCATAAAAATGCCTAAGTTCTTGAAATGAACTAGTTTTATTAATATTCATGTCTTAAAGTAATGATGGACTGTCATTTATCTTTACTTGAGTCGTTCCTGCCACAATTTGGTTTAGAACAGTAGTTGATTAGGGCTAAATACTGTGTGGACCTCTGCACCAACCCCTGTCCTGCACAAGACAACTGATGGTATCAAGCACATTAAGAAGGTAAGAAATTCCACAAATTAACTCTTGACAAGGCAAACCTATTAATTGAAATCTATTCCAGGCAAGTACCTCATGCAGCTGTGGGAGAGCATGTCCAGAGATGGCAAAGAAGCAAAAGGGGCTACTTAGAAGAATGTCAAGTATAAAACATTCTGGTTTAAGTTTTTTGTTTACTACTTAATGCTGTAAGTGTTCCTTCATAATTTAGATGTCTTCAATATGAATCTACGATGTAGAAAATAAAAAGAAAAAACATGGAATTAAAAGGTGTCCAGACTTTTGACTGGTACTGTACTTCTATGGAAAAGTATCATCATCTTCACTCTTCCAAAACCTTTATATCCCTCATTGCCTGCCGTCTCTATGAATATGCAGAAACCTGCTTAGCTAAAAAGCGTGCCTTCAATTACACAATACCTAAAGACAAAGGGAGGGGGAGGAGGGACATGATGCTGCAGGTGTGGGTAGGGATATGCTGATTCGGGCAAACAGTGTTTCAATCACTTTCAGCAGCTACTTTGCACATACTTACAAGTCACTGATTTATAGATGTGCTGGCTTGGCTGCTGCTCCAGTTATCCACTTCAAAGTGGCTAAACATTGCTCCCTCCCCTGCCCTCAAACCTAATGGCATAGAACCAGGGGTAAAAAGAGTTCAGACCTGGTCACTGGTGCATCCCACTGCACGTGGACTTGCACGAGCTGTGTAAATCAAGAGTATGTACTCTGCACAAGTGGATGTCCGCTCTTTGATTTGGGTCTCTTCCTGCTTGGTGTTGGATCTGTACTGCTGGAGCTTACTGGTAGCTGTGTCTTGCCGTTTCATTCACACAAAGGGGAATAAGTGAGTAGGGAGCCAGTGGCGTAACTATATGGGATGTGATTGCACCCGGGCCCAGGAGCCTTAGGGGGCCCATAAGGCCTCTCTTCTCCATATAGGGAGCCCAGTACTATGAATAAAGACTTATAGTTGAGGGCCCTGTTACAGGTTTTGCATTGGGGCCCAGAAGCTACAAGTTACACCTCTGCTTTTAAGGAGTTAAGAGAAGTTGGGGGGGCCCCAAGACAAACTTTTGCACCTGGGCCCATGAGCTTTTAGCTACGCCCCTGCTCCAGGGGTACATGCATGTGCTATGCTTATCTATATCATTTATTTATCAATGGGTACTGTATGACCCGTTACACACTAAATTAGAAACCACTGGGCAAAACTGACATGGAAAAGGACTCTGAGTTTTAGTCACATGACGAGAACATTGTTCTTCCTCTTTACAAGTCACTGGTCAGATGATACGTGGAATATTGTGTACGGTTTTGGGCACTGGTACTCAAGAAGGACATATCAGAGCTTGAGCGGGTACAAAGGCAGGCAACTAAAGTAATAAAAGGAATGGGCGGACTACAATACCCAGAGAGGTTATCAAAATAAGGATTGTTCACTTTAGAAAAGAGTGCTGAGGGGTGATCTAATATCTATGTATTGTCCCCCGATATATTTATACAGTTCTCTCCCACGATCCATTTATACCCAGGACTGTCATTCTAACAAGGGAGCATCCTCTGTCGAGAGCAAATAAGGTTTCTACGCCAACATATAAGGGGGTTCTTTACTGTAAGAGCAGTGAGACTATGGAACACTCTGCCTGAGGACGTGGTGATGGCAAACTCGCTAAAAGTTTGAGGGGCCTGGATGCCTTTCTTGGGCGTTACAATATATGTTAAGAAGGATCGGTGATCCAGGAATTATTCTGATTGCCAGATGGGAATCGGAAAGGATTATTTTCCCCGAAATTGGGAAAATTGGCTTCTACCTTGTTTTTGGGGTTTTTTTGCCTTCAACATTGAGGTGAAAATAGGATGAACTGGATAGACATATGTCTTTTTTTTCGGCCTAACCTACTATGTAACTATAGCTCTACTAGTAAAACTGCACATTTTTGTGGTAAAACTGTATTCCAGCGTCTTTGCATCTCAAGCTCCTGACCTTTGCTACAAATGGCCATACCTTAAGGTTTGAGACAGCATTGAGGGGATGCCAAACTGAATCCATTCCTCAGCTGAAGGAAAGCCTAGAGATAGCAGACAGAAATTCAGTTCTTGAAGTTGATGTGTTAGAAAGGGGGAAAATTGGCAAGTGTAGGATCTTTTATGACTTGGACAAAGGCCAAAAAATGATTGCAACATGACTGAATCAGAACATCTCCAAAATGGTAGGTATTGTGGTATGTTAGTACCTACCCAATGTGGTCAAAGGAACAGTGAAAGGCTCATGGGCTTTAAGGTCTCATTAATGAGCATAGGAAGTGAACGATAGCTCCTTTTTGGCCTGATCTAAAAGAAGAGCTACTGTATCACAAATAGCTGAAAAAGCTACTGCTGAATGACCAGAGTCAACATACGGCTGGCCACAAGCAGGTCTGGATGCCATGCTGTGTGTCGGACTGGAGTGCCTAGGGTTTACCAGTGGAATTGATTACCAGAGTCCAATCTACCGGCTATTATCTGCAGGGAAACTTTGAGTCTTGGTCTGGATCAACATTCAGGTAGGTAATACTTGTCAACATCTACATGAATACCAAGTGCACTCCTTCATGGCAGCGGTATTCCCTAATGGCGATGGCCTCTTTTAGCAGGATAATGCGTTTGGCCACTGCCAACAATGTTCAGAAATGGTATGAAACCCATGACACAGTGATGACTTCACCTCCACGTTGTCCAAATCTCAGTCCCATTAAATATCTCTGGGATATGCTGGAAAAAACCAGTCTGAACCATGGAGGCCAGGTCTCACAACTTACAGGACTTAGTGTATTTGCTGGTAATGTCTTGGTACCACAGGAAACCTTCAGAGGTCTTGTGGAGTCCATGTCTCAAATGAGTCTCAATATGGACTAGGTGATTTTTATGAGTGCATAAAGTAGATTGATGATAATGACAGACACACTACTCATTATATAAGCAATGTTCTATGGGAACAATCATCATGCATTGCGGGTCATAGTAACATAGTATGTAAGGCCGAATGAAGACAATGTCCATCTAGTCCAGCCTGTCTATCCTACTGTGTTGATCCAGAGGAAGGCAAAAAACCCCAGGGCCAGAAGCCAATTAGCCCTTTTGGGGGAAAAATTCCTTCCCGACTCCCTAATGGCAATCAGACTGTTCCCTGGATCAACCCTTAATAGTTCCTACCTGCCTATATACCAGGATTGACACTTAACCTAATATTTATATCCTGTAATATCCTTCTTCTCCAGAAAGACATCAAGTCCCCTTTTAAACTCCTCTATGGATTTTGCCATCACCACTTCCTCCGGTAGAGAGTTCCACAGTCTAACTGCTCTTACAGTAAAGAATCCCCTTCTATGTTGGTGATGAAACCTACTTTCCTCTAATCGTAGCGGATGTCCTCTTGTTACCGTCATGGTCCTGGGTGTAAACAGATCGCGGGAGAGATCCATGTGTTGTCCCCTCATGTACTTATACATGGTTATTTGGTCGCCTCTTAACCTTCTTTTTTCTAGAGTAAATAGTCCCAATTTGGATAGCCTCTCTGGGTATTCCAGTCCCGTCATTCCATGTATTAGTTTAGTTGCCCTTCTTTGAACCCCTTCAAGCACTGTGACATCTTTCCTGAGCCCCGGTGTCCAGAATTGTACGCAGTATTCCATGTGAGGTCTGACAAGTGCCTTATATAATGGAAGGATAATGTTCTCGTCCTTCGCCCCTATACCTCTTTTGATGCACCCCAAGACTTTATTTGCCTTTGCAGCAGCTGACTGGCATTGGTTACTCCAGTTTAGTCTATTATCCACTAATACCCCCAGATCCTTTTCCATATCACTTTTCCCTAGTGATACCCCATTAAGTGAATATTTGTGACATCCGTTCCTCCTGCCGATGTGCATAGTCTTACATTTTTCAACATTGAACTTCATTTGCCATTTTTCTGCCCAAGCCCCCAGCTTATCCAGGTCCGTTTGTAGCCGCACATTGTCCTCCGTTGCATTAATTATATTGTATAATTTTGTGTCATCTGCAAATATTGATATTTTGCTGTGCAGCCCCTCTATCAGGTCATTGATAAATGTGTTGAACAGAGTGGGGCCTAGTACTGAACCCTGTGGCACCCCGCTAGCGACTGTGGTCCAATCAGAGTATGAGCCATTTATTACCACCCTCTGCTTTCTATCATTGAGCCAATTTTTTACCCACTTACACACGTTTTCGCCCAGTCCGAGCTGCCTCATTTTGTATATTAGCCTATTATGTGGCACGGTGTCAAAGGCTTTAGAGAAGTCCAGATATACAAGATCAATAGATTCTCCCTGGTCCTGCTTAGAGCTTACTTCATCGTAGAAACTGATCAGATTTGTCTGACATGAGCGACCCTTCATGAATCCATGCTGGTGAGGAGTTATTCCCTTAATCTCCTTGAGGTACTCATCGATGGGGTCTCTAAGAATCCCCTCAAAAATTTTTCCCGTTACTGAAGTGAGACTTACTGGCCTGTAGTTACCAGGCTCACTTTTGCTCCCTTTTTTGTAAATTGGAATCACGTTGGCAATGCGCCAGTCCAATGGTACTACTCCGGTCTTGATAGTGTCTAGAAATATTAGGTATAGCGGCCTCGCTATCTCGTCACTTAGTTCCTTTAGTATTCTTGGGTGTAATCCATCTGGGCCCGGCGATTTATCAATTTTAGTTTTCTTTAGACGCTTCCGCACCTCCTCCTGCGTTAGGTATGAGATATTTTGTGAGGGGTTCGTTTTCCCCTGCATCTCGTGTGGCATTTCCTTTTCTTTGGTGAATACACTTGAGAAGAAACTGTTTAGTAGATTTGCTTTCCCTTCCTCATCATCAATGATTTCTCCTGCATTGTTTTTTAAAGGGCCAGTGCTCTCCCTGCAAATCCTTTTGCTGTTAATGTAGTTGAAAAATAGCTTCGGGTTGTTTTTGCTCTCTTTTGCGATCCGTCTTTCTGCTTCCTCCTTGGTAGTTTTGATCTTATCTTTGCATATTTTGTTTTTTTCCCTGTATGATTTTAGTGCTTCTTCGCTGCCTTGTTGCTTTAGTAGTTTGAACGCTTTCTTCTTTTCGTTTATTGCCCCTCGTACCGTCTTGTTGAGCCACATTGGTTTCCTTTTAGCTGAGTTTCTTTTATTTTTAAAGGGAATGAACTGCTCACATGAGGTGATTAGGATCCTTTTGAACTTTTCCCATTTTTCCTCCGTACTGATATTTTTGAGGATGTTGTCTCAATTAATGTTACCGATAGTAGTTCTAAGCTCATCAAATTTTGCTTTACTAAAGTTTAGTTTCTTTGTCGCTCCCTGATAAGGCTTCCTATTGATTGACAGCTGGAAGTTGATTATATTGTGGTCGCTGTTCCCCAAGTGCCCCTCAACCTGCACCCCCTTTATACGTTCCGGTTTGTTAGTTAGTACTAAGTCCAGAGTGGCCCTCCCTCTTGTTGGTTCCTGCACAAGTTGGTTCAGGTAATTGTCTTTAATTACTCTCAAGAACTTATCACCTCTGTGAGATTTGCAGGTTTCGTTCTCCCATGTTATATCTGGGTAATTAAAATCCCCCATGATAATTACTTCGTTTCGCTTTGACACCTCTTCTATCTGCCTTAGTAGTAAGTCTTCAGTTTCTTCTGTTGCTTTTGGTGGTCGATAGAAGACCCCTATCAGGATTTTGTTATTTTTTCCTCCCTGTATTTCTACCCACAGAGTTTCCACCTGTTCGTCTCCTACCCCTATATCCTCCCGTAGCCTCGGCTTCAAGTTCGATTTGACGTACAGACATACCCCTCCCCCTTTCTGGTTCCTTCGGTCTCTTCTGAAGAGATTGTACCCCTGCAAATTCACCGCCCAATCGCACTTATCAAGCCATGTTTCCGTAATTCCGACTATATCATAGTTTTCATCAGTCATTCTCGCTTCAAGCTCACCTACTTGACCGATCAGACTTCGTGCATTCGTGGTCATACAATTTTTATATCATTTTTTTTGTTTTTTAAATTTGTTTTGTTGCTATTCGTACTTATGGCTGATCTGTCAGTTCTAACTGTACTAACCCCACCCCCTGCTCGACCCCCATTCCCTTTGCTTGGACCCGGATCGCTAGTTACACTGGCTACCCCACTATTTCTCATTTTACCCTCCCCCCCCCAGTCCCTAGTTTAAACACTCCTCCAGCCTTCTAGCCATCTTTTCCCCCAGCACAGCTGCACCCTCCCCATTAAGATGCAGCCCGTCCCTACGGTAGAGCCTGTAGCCGACAGCAAAGTCAGCCCAGTTCTCCAGGAACCCAAATCCCTCCTTCTTACACCAACTCCGGAGCCACTTGTTTACCTCCCTAAGATCCTGCTGCCTTTCTAGTGTGGCTTTAGGTACAGGTAGTATTTCCGAGAAAACTACCCTGGAGGTCCTTGCCCTGAGCTTGGACCCTAAGTCCCTGAAATCATTTTTGAGGGCCCTCCATTGACCTCTAACTTGTTCATTGGTGCCAACGTGCACCATGACTGCTGGATCCTCACCAGCCCCTCCCAGTAATCTGTCAATCCGATCCGCGATGTGTCGAACTCGAGCGCCAGGAAGACAACACACCGTTCGACGATCCCGGTCTTTATGGCAGATTGCCCTCTCTGTCCCCCTAATAATTGAGTCCCCCACCACTAGAACCTGTCTAGCCTGCCCTGCGCTCCCCGTCCCCGTCTCACTGGAGCAGTCATCCTCCTGGCGTTCAGAGGACGTGTCGTGCTGCAGCGGTGCTGGCTCTGTAATGGCATTGCCCTCATCTGCCAACGTTGCAGATATGTTGGGTTGTGCCAGTTCAGGACTAGCCTCCCTAGTTCTCTTCCCTCTACGCCTCCTTCTATCTGACACCCAGCTGACTACCTGCTCCCCCTGCTCTTCCGTACTACCATCCGCCCCCGCCTCTACCCCAGCGAGTGTCTGCTCAGTGCGCACCAAACTCCTTTCCATGATGTCAATGGCTCTCAGTGTTGCCAGTTGCCCATTTAGATCCAGAATTTGGGCTTCTAAATGTTCGACGTGCATGCATCTTGCGCAACAGTATGCACCCTCGATCGGCTGATCAAGGACCGCATACATTGCACAAGTAGCACACTGGATGACATTGCCAGGCATGGAGCTCATCCTAATGGGGATCTATAATTTACTTGTGGAAGTAGTGAAGATAGACTTGTTCACACTCCGCTGACCCGCTGCCGCAACCGCTGACCCGCTGCTGCAACCCCTCACCCACTGCCGCTCTCACGCGACTTCTTACCCGCTGACACTTATGCGCAACCAGTCACAAAATTTTTTTATTTTTTTTTTATACCCCCCTCACAAACACTTAGACCCCCAGACACACACACACAGAAGACACAACTAACCAGATACACAGAAGACACACACTTAGCTCACAAACACACACAGAATATACTTATCAGCTCCTCCACTCCTCCGCTCCTCCTGGTGACGTCACCCGCTGTCCCGGCGGCCGCTCACTCTGCCCTCCTGTCTCAGCTGCTCCGCTGAACTCCTGGTGGCCTCTTGGCGCCGACTGCTGCGCTCTGGTCTCTCCTGCCCCCGCACCTGCTTCGGCTGCCCCCGCACCTGCTTCGGCTGCCCCCGCACCTGCTTCGGCTGCCCCCGCACCTGCTTCGGCTGCTGAGCTGCTCCGCTGTCCCCTTCAGCTTCCCGCTCGTGCCTCTGTCTCGTGCCGCTGCTCCTGGCGTCTGACGTCACTTCCGGTCATATATGTAGGTAGATGCCACCTTCTGATCTTCTGATGAACGAAAGGAAAGGATGGTGACTCAGTGGTGAACAATGCAGGCATGTTGCTGTCGGGTCCTACAAGCAAATCCAACCCACACCTGCATGGAATTTATATATTCTTCTATGTAGCCCTAAAATATGTACCTGAGATGATACATTGAGCCCCACTAAGGAAAGGGTGTGATGGCAGTATATTCTTTGTAGAGGGATGTGTTGGTACTATATAACTAGTAGGTGATCCATAAACCTATACATAGTACTATGGCTAGAATGAAGCAATATTACATGCCATGATGGCTTCTACTGTCCTCTCAAAGGCTTGACTAAATCCGAATTCTGAAAAGTCTTAACAAGTGCGTGTGGTTACATGTGCGCTAATGGAGATTAGGTGGACTGCTTACTAGCGAAAAACACTGTGATCTTCACATCTCATCCACTTCATCTGTGCCAAAGGGCGGTAATCACTAAAATGAGTGATATTTTTAAAAAGGGAACAATAATACCCAATGTGACAAGTACGAAATGAGTTTACCGTGACATGCTGGGTCTAAATAGAGCAAGCAACTAAGTCACATTTTTTGATTCTTGCCGAATCCACAGTGTACGCACTTATAAAACTCATCCTATGTTTGCCATAATGTAACTGTTCTATACGTGCTTACATGTAGGGGCTGTTTGCAATTTTATTCATCTAGATACACAATGCCTATTGGAATCATTTGTTCAATGTAAAAATCAATTTATTTATTTATTTTTTTTAAGATGTATAAATTGTCGCTGCTAAAAGGGGTTGTACCAAGATTACAAATTATCCACTATACTACCCCCCCGCCGAGCTCGAGAATTGAGGTCCCATATTCTCCGTCCTCACTAAGGGATTACAGCGAGCGCTCACACACCCCAGTGAGGAGGAGACTGAAGCTGCATTTATCGTTCCATCCTCTCTAAATGGGCCTGCGGAGCTACCCGAATGACAAGTATTAGGAAATAATTGGTAATTCTTAAACAGAATCACCCAAAAATAGGAAATGCTGCGAGTTTTCTATTTTGCACTATCGCTGGGAGAGAATTGCACATGTAGATTACCCCATTGAATATAATGGGTTCTTCCCCTCGTCATCCTGACAGCATACACCTGGAGGTTGTCCGCTGGACACCTGTTGGGACAGGAAGCAGAAAAACACAAAAGGTAACTCCCACCACCGGCTCACCAGTGTCTTCCTGTCCCTACAGGACAGTCCAAGCGGAGCCTCCAGGTGTATGCTGGAGGTGAATGAAGAAAGAAGACTCCCATGCAGCCTGTCCGCCCGTGGGGGGACGACTCTCTGTTCGGGCTCGCAGGGCTTGCGCGGATAAGACCCTACGAGGGGACCCTCACCCGCAGGATCTACCCAGCACTGTTCCCCTTGTGGGGAAATTCTCCCCCAGTACGCTGCCCAGAGGGTAGTCGTACTGGTAGAAGCAGCCCCGGTACCTGGAGGGCTTGGAACGCCGGCGTCTCCAGCGCATCGACAGGTATGCCAGCGTTGATAGAGGCGCTCGGGTGTGGGTCCGGTCGGCGTGCGCGCGGCAGCGTCCCTGTGTATGCGGCGTATCCCCCGGGTCCGGCGCGGCGGCGTGACGTCAGCGTGGCCGCATCACGGGGGGGGGGCCTCGCTTAAAGGGGGCGTGTCGGCGCCAAATTTGAAAATTTCAAAGCTGGACTCCCCTGCATGTCTCCTGTCTGCACCTTACTGAAGATGCCAGCCAGAGAGGACGCTGAGAGCAACCTGCTGGTGAGTAGACCTCCTTTGGGTCCTGTACTGGGGGGAGGAAGGAGAAAACAAGTATCAAGTGCTGGAAGTTCCTTTTGCTGTCTCCGTCTCTTAGGACAGAGATGCACAAAAGGTTAGAGAGGCCAAAAAGCGAGTGCGCAAATGTCCGGTCTGCTTGCGGCGGCTAGAAGAGGGCCACACCAAGCCACTATGTGCGGACTGTATGGAGAAAGTGGTCCGTGAAGAGGGCTCCTCTGGCATGTCGGACATCTGATCCATGATCCGCGAGGAGATTGAAGCCTCTCTCTCATCTCTTTCTCTTCCGCCCCCCACGAAAAGGGTAAGGCGGACACGAATGGAAGAGTCGGACTCTGAGAAAGGACTCCTAGAAGATTCTCCCTCAGAATCCATGCCGCCTATGGAGGATGTAAGGAAGTACTTCTTTTCATCGGTGGACCTGGGTCAGCTGTTAACCCCGGTCCGACGCACCATGCAGGTGGAGGAAGAGGTGCCGCAGCAGCCATCCTTTCAGGATAGCCTGTTCCGGGGGCTCCTACCGCAGCCAAAACCGTCATTTCCAGTTAATGACATCTTAAAACAGGCAAAACAGAAATTCTTCCTGTCCAAAGAATTTAAGGATCGGATGGTCTTCACACCAGAAGATATCGAGTTCCTGGAAACCGTCCCTAAGGTGGATCTGGCGGTTGCCAGGGTCTCAAAGAAAGCAGCCCTCCCCTTTGAGGACATTTCCCAACTGCAGGATCCACTAGATACCAGAGTGGATTCTGCAATGAAAAAGGCCTGGGAGACTGCGGCCCTGACCGTTAAAGCCAACATCAGGGCCACATCTGTGGCGAGATCTATGATGGTCTGGTTGGACCAACTTCAGACGCTGATTTCTCAGAGGGGCTCTAGGGAAGACATCTCCAACTGCCTTTCCCTCCTCCAGCAGGCAACCGGCTTTCTGGCAGACGCCTCTATGGAGTCGGTGAGGTTCGGGGCCCGTTCAGCAGCCCTCTCGAACACAGCCAGGAGGGCCGTCTGGGTTAAGGCCTGGACAGGGGATAACACCTCGAAGAACAGGCTCTGTTCCCTGCCCTTCCAAGGACACAGAATCTTTGGGCCTTCCTTGGATACACTCCTAGAGAAGGCATCGGATAAGAGTCAGGGACTACCATCGGAGAGATCCTTCAAGCGGCCTTCCTCCTCCTACCCTCCTCCCTTTGTTCCCTCTAGAACATACAAGGGGAAAGGGAAAACCGGACGCTGGTCCTATCCCAAAGGTGGAAAGGGTGAGAATCCGCCCTCCAGGATCCTACAAGTAGGGGGTAGGCTGAGGGGCTTCGCCCTTAAATGGAGTGAGGTGACCTCCAATTCCTGGGCCTTACGCCTAGTCTCGGAAGGCTATAAAATTGAATTTTCCTCCCCGGAGGTTCGTGGTCACCCCCTGCCAGTCACCCTCGTCTACTCAGGCCCTCCAGTTGGGGGTGCAGGAGCTGTTGTCCCTAGGGGCCATCACTCGGGTTCCCACAGAAGAACTGTTCAAGCGGTGCTACTCCCCCTTGTTTCTCGTCAAAAAACCTAACTGGTCCTATAGAACCATAATTAATCTGAAATTCCTGAATAAATCTATCTCGTATCAAAGATTTAAAATGGAATCGGTGTGGTCAGCAATCCCCTTAATTGCACCAGATAGCGTCATGGCCACTGTGGACTTAAAGGACGCCTACTACCATGTCCCTGTACACACAGATTCCCAGCAGTTTCTGCGATTTGCCCTGGTGATAGGTGGGTCAGTCTCTCACTTCCAGTTTACGTGCCTGCCGTTCGGGATTTCCTCCGCACCCCGGGTGTTCTCCAAGCTGGTGTTAGAGATGGTGGCGGCGCTAAGGACTGACAAGGTGTTGATTGTCCCATACCTCGACGATTTTCTGATCATAGCAGGATCAGCTTCAGAACTCAGGTTCCAGGTCAACCTCACACTCCGTCTGTTCGAGTCATTAGGCTGGATCATCAACTCCGTTAAATCCAGTCTTCTGCCCGAACAAAAGAAAAAATTCCTGGGAGTTATTCTGGACTCACACCGCCAGTGTTCTTCCCTTCCCCTAGAAAGGCAAAAAGCGATCCAGGACGAGTGTCGGGCACTTTCTCTAGCCACCAAAGTCTCCCTTAGGAGAGGCATGAGGGTCCTCGGCCTCATGATATCTTGCATCGGGGTAGTCCCTTGGGCCCAGTTACATTGTAGAACTCTCCAAGACTTTATCCTGAGCAACTGGGATAAATCACCCGCTTCCCTGGATCAGAGAGTCGTCCTTACCCACAAAATAAAGTCCTCCTTGGAGTGGTGGATGTCTATTTCCAACCTTGCCAGAGCCACGGTTTGGTACCCCGCATCCCCAGTATCCATCTTTACTGACGCGAGTGCAACTGGCTGGGGGGCCCACATAGGCCATCATTACGTACAAGGGGGCTGGAACCAGGAGGAAGCTACTCAATCCTCCAACTACAAAGAACTTTGCGCTGTCTGGAAGGCCATTCAGGGCCTCGAGACAGAGATCAGGGGTAGACACATTAAGATCTTTTCGGATAATATAACTGTGTCCCTCATTCACCACCAGGGATCCACGCGAAACCCCCGACTCCAAGACCTGGCGGCGAAAGTTCTCGGGTGGATAGAGCAGCGGACACCTTTCGTCACAGTGTTCCACGTAAGGGGCCCAGAGAACTCCATGGCAGACCATCTCAGTCGCAGGAAGATAGATCCCGGGGAGTGGACTCTACATCCACACGCATTCCAGCTAATTATAGAAAGATGGGGGACACCAAAGGTGGACTTGTTTGCCTCTCGGGAGAACACCGTGTCCCCGGTTTTTCTCCAGGGTATCAGACGGGGGCTCCCTGGGAATAGACGCACTGTCCCAGGCTTGGGATTGGGACCTTGCATACGCCTTCCCACCTATCCCCCTGATCCCTCTGGTCCTAAGGAAAATTCAGGGGTCCCCAGGCTCCGTTATCCTGGTGGTCCCATTCTGGCCCAAGAGACCCTGGTTCCCGCTCCTGGCCGCTCTCTCGACACAGGATCCTCTACATCTGCCGCAGAGAGACGACCTCCTTCAGCAGGGTTCCCTGATATGCCCAAAGGTCCGACAGTTCAGACTGGCGGCCTGGAAGCTGAGCGGGTAAAATACCTGAGCCAGGGCCTATCAGGGAGGGTGACCACTACTTTGTGAGAGCCTCAAAAAATCCACCAGAAATATATACACTAGGGTGTGGGATACCTTCTCTAGGTGGTTGGGGCATAGTATTCATGACCTCCAACAGCCTGACATTAACAAGATATTGGAGTTCCTACAGGATGGATTGGATATGGGGCTAAGACCTAGTACCCTTAAGGTCCAGGTGGCTGCTCTTGGAGCCTTCTTTGACTTCCCCTTAGGCGACCATAGGCTAATTAAGAAATATCTTAAAGGGGCAGTCAGACTCCACCCCTTTATAAGGGAAACCATGCCCCCATGGGACCTGAACCTAGTTTTGCAGGCCCTCTGCGCACACCCCTTTGAGCTCCTGGAAGATCTATCAGTGAAGATCCTCTCCTATACGGTTGCTTCTCTAGTTGCCATCACATCCGCTAGACGGATCGGGGAGATCCAATCCCTCTCTATTAGGACTCCGTATATGACCATCTTCCCAGATAAAATAGAGTTCAGGCCTGACCCCTTTTTCCAACCGAAAGTTCTCACAAACTTTCACAGAGAACAGCGAATAGTACTTCCCTCCTTCTGCCAGGAACCCCGTAACGCCACGGAACAGAGGTTCCATAATCTAGATGTTAGACGAGCAGTCCTGAAGTATTTGGAGGACACACATTCCTTCAGGAAGTCTAACAACCTCTTTATTCAATTTCAGGGTCCACGCAGAGGAGGGGCCGCTACTAAGGACTCCTTAGCGCGTTGGGTCAGGAGGGCCATAGAAGAGGCGTACAGATCCCAGGGGATCCCACTCCCGGGCGACGTTAGAGCCCATTCCACTAGGGCGGTCGCCTGTTCCTGGGCGGAGAGAGCCCAGGCGACAACCGACCAGATCTGCAGAGCCGCCACATGGTCGAGCACTCATACCTTCACTAAACACTATCGCCTGGACCTGGGGGCCAGCCGTGATATGGCCTTTGGGCGGAAGGTGCTACAGGCAGTGGTCCCTCCCTAAAGCCCTTGGTTGTTGGCACTTCTCCAGGTGTATGCTGTCAGGATGACGAGGGGAAGACCGGAATTAGGTCCTACCTGTTAATACCTTTTCTTGAAGTCATCCTGACAGCATAGGGGCTTTTCCCTCCCCTTGAGTTATTTTTACGTGAAGTAACGTATTGTACTATGATTTCTGTATTAAAAATGATTGGTTAAGCAAAGCCGGGTCACTGTAGTTATTTGGTACACACTGGTGAGCCGGTGGTCGGAGTTACCTTTTGTGTTTTTCCGCTTCCTGTCCCAACAGGTGTCCAGCGGACAACCTCCAGGTGTATGCTGTCAGGATGACTTCAAGAAAAGGAATTAACAGGTAGGACCTAATTCCTGTCTTTTCACGTGTAATTTCTTACAACACAAACTGCCTGTGTAAATACAGGATGAAATGAACCTGAACCACATTTTCAGCAAAGTTCGACCCGATTTCTACTGGTTTGGTTTGTGTAACAGTAATCCTGAACACTGGTGTATAACACTAAGCCATAAAAGCCCCGTACAAATCTGAGTGTTCCTAGTGTTATACACCAGCTTTAGGGGTGAACCTTTGCAAAAGTTTAGCGAACTGGCCGAATCCAAACTTTTCAAACGTTCGCTCATCACTAGTTGTTGTCCTCTTCTGCAGTACACCTCTAGCTACTGTAACTGTTTATACAGAAATCTTGATAACACTGCCCAACAATGATTTTGTTTCGGGCTCAAAATTAGCGTATTATGTATTTCCATCTGCTGAATTCAAAAATCACCATAAAAATGACCGATTAGCTCTTGCTTTGGAGAGACAGTGACATGTCATTTTTTAGAGTTTACATCTTTTTTTTTGTGGGATTTTTTTTTCTTTGGGGGGGGGGGGTAGAGCTGTCACACCTCTCAACTGACTTAACACAACGTTCTCCATATGTTTTTGGGTTATAAACATAATAATTGTTGCTATGACTGAGTTTCATATTGTTTCTGTTTCTCTTTCTTTCAGAATTTCTGGTTTTGGAGTGCTTTTGAAGTGTAAATTTTGCTATATCAAAATGTCACGAAAATGTGTAACTGTAGTGAATAATTTGTTACATTTGTGGTGAAATAACATTTTCTTCACAGAAACGCAATCTGACGCCTCTTTGGACGACTGTCTATCATCATTATTTTGGAATGAAGGTTGGGGGACCAATATAAGTCACAGGCTCCACATATATGTTGCAACTCTTGTTGAGTTAAACTATGAGAATGGCTAAAAAAGAAAAAAAAACTATCTATGGCTTTTGCTGTGCCTATGGTTTGGCAGGAGCCTACAAAATATATAGAGGACTGCTATTTCTGCTTGAATCCACCTATAAAGGCAGGATTGTCAATGAAGAAAACGGGAACCATTCAATACCCAAATCTTCTATTTGCTATTCGACCTATTCCACATTCCGATAGTTTACCAGTTCCTACTGCAGCCCAACATTATGAGCTTGAAGTAGAAAATGAAGAACGTGTGGAAAAAGAAGAACCCAACAAACCTTCCACATCCCATGATCCTGACTTTGAGGTAGAAGATGATACACCGCAGAGATTTAATCATTATTTATAATAAAATACCCTCTCTTCCTATCCAACTACTAAGTGCTGGGCTCTCAGTCCTATATTGCGTCTATAAACCCTTGTGCTTACAAGACCTGTGATGATGTCCCCAGTATGTGATCAGTCACTGCCTCTCAGGTCATTATCTCATACCTAACCCCAACATAACCAGTACACCATATGAACTCCCACATTACCAGTGTACAGACCAACGCCTAATCACTAGTGTACTATATAAAGCCCAGCTGAAAAAGTCAAGCATTAAAAATATTTCAGACTTCATGGGATACAGTTTAAGCTGCTGTTGCATAAAACTGTTAGTGTTCTGTATTGTACCTAAATGGATAAACTAATCTTTTAAAGTGCATTAATACCGTGGACAATTTTTGCTGTATTTGTGGGGAAGTGACATTTGCCAACCAGAAGAAAAGTATCACTTCTAACGTGAAGAAGGCATATCATCTTTACTTCAGTTGCAGGGTTGGTGACCATGACAAGCCTTGGGCCCCGCACATATGCTGTGCCACATGTATAGCGCAGCTTTCACAGTGGTTGAATGGTAAAAGACCATCAATGCCGTTTGCAGTCCCCATGGTGTAGAGAGAGTCAACAAACCACACACGACTGTTCCTTCTGCTTGGCTAGTCCTCTTTCTGGCGGGATAATGAAACAAAAGAAGTCGAGAACACACTACCCCAACATTCCATCTGCATTGAGACCAGTTCCACATGGTGAAGTACTTCTTATTCCAGAACCTCAAGCAGAATATTCTCTTGATTCAGCCGATGAGGACCAGGGTGAGCCAACCTGTTCTTCTCCTGGTCCTTCAGCATGCAGTGCATCATCAACCTCACACAGAATAACACAGGAAGAACGAAATGACCTGTTTTAAGATTTGGACTTGTCCAAGTACAAGGCAGAATTGCTAGGTTCAAGACTCCAACAATGGAATCTTCTAGAAGAAGTCGAAAGCGGCACCAGCAGTTTGAGCCTTTCTTCAGCAAAGAAAGCAATCTGGCATTCTATTCCAATATTGAGGGCCTCGTGAATGCCTTAGAAATCACTTATGACCCACAAGAATGGAGACTAGTTGTAGACTTTGCGAAACTGAGTCTTAAAGGGGTTGTCCCGCGCCGAAACGGGTTTTTTTTTTTTTCAACCCCCCCCCCGTTCGGCGCGAGACAACCCCGATGCAGGGACGTACAGACAGCTTACCGGAGCGCTTACCTTGATCCCCGCGCTCCGGTAACTTCTATACTTACCTGTGAAGATGGCCGCCGGGAACCTCTTGCTCCGTGGACCGCAGCTCTTCTGTGCGGTCCACTGCCGATTCCAGCCTCCTGATTGGCTGGAATCGGCACGTGACGGGGCGGAGCTACACGGAGCCGCTCTCTGGCACGAGCGGCTCCATAGAAGACTGCTGAAGACCCGGACTGCGCAAGCGCGGCTAATTTGGCCATCGGAGGCCAAAAATTAGTCGGCACCATGGAGACGAGGACGCTAGCAACGGAGCAGGTAAGTAAAAAACTTTTTATAACTTCTGTATGGCTCATAATTAATGCACAATGTATATTACAAAGTGCATTATTATGGCCATACAGAAGTGTATAGACCCACTTGCTGCCTCGGGACAACCCCTTTAAGGCTGTGCTTTTGCATGATGGAAACAGTCTTCTATCTATTCCAGTAGCACATGCTGTCCACATGAAAGAAACGTACATTAACTTAAAGCAGCTACTGAATTCCATTGAGTATAACTAGTACAGCTGGTGATTTGAAGGTAGTTGCCCTTTTTAATGGGACTACAGCAGGAATATATAAAATACATGTGTTTCTTATGTGAGTAGCTGAGCAAGGGAGTTGCATTACTTGTGGAAGGAATGGACTCTCAGACAAAATGTAGCCGTTTGGAGAGAACAATATCCAGCACTTAGTAGTCGAGGCCCACAAAATCCTGCTACCATCCCTTCACATCAAACTAGGTTTGATGGAGAACTTTGTGAAAAGAACTAGTACAAGACATGCTGATGCAGTATCAGAAACGTGGCTGCAACATGTCTTTAAAGATCCACTTCTCATTCCCATCTGGATGTCTTTCCAGACAACTGAGGTATGGTTAGTGATGAACATGGCGAACGTTTGCATCAAGATATTGCAACAATGGAACAAAGATACCAGGGAGAATGGTCCACTACCATGCTGGTATAGAGGCAATTTTGCATTTTGACCGTCATATTCGTGTGGAGCACGTAAAAATTGATAAGAAATGACTAATTTTGTTTTTTAGTAACATGACTTTTGTAAAAATTTGTTGACCGGTGTAATCAGACAACCCCTTAACAGCACAGGACGTAAACTTACATCATGTGAATGGTGTGGGATCAGAAGCGGAGCCGACGACCATTCTGCAGCGGGAGCAGTATGTTACCGAAAGTCGGCCTTTCATGCAACAGCGGGGATACATAAGAACAGCAATCCCCGCTGTTGACTTTCCCCCTACATGCTGCTTCCTCTGGGATGTCATCGGACCTCCACCATGTAATTGTGGAGGGCTGATGGATTGCCATGGCAACAAGACACCAGATACTGGTGTTCTGGCTTACCATTGCCTTTGATCGCTATTGTGAGTGGAAGTCCTGCAATGCATTATCATAGCCATCAAAGCTGTTATGGTTCAAGTGGCCTACAGGGACATAAAAAACATAAAAATTAATAAAATAATGGTGTAAAAAAAAACAAAACAAAAAAAAACACCTTTTTTTGCACTTTCCTCTGGTATTTGTATAAAAAATTAAAATTTTTAAAAATCCCACTTATTTGATATAATCATATCCGTAACGACCTGTGCAGTAAATTGAACACCCTATTTATCCTGCATGACAAAAAAAAAGACAAAATTCTTTTCAATCATTTTGCCTCCCAGAAAATGCAACAAAGTGATTAAAAAAATCATATGTATTCCAAAATGGTACAAATGAAAACTACTGCTTGTCACATAAAAATCAAGCCCTGTATGGAAAAATAAAAAAGTTATGGGACTTTAAATGCAGCGATGTAAAATAATTTCCCCAAAAGGGTTTTATTGTGCAAAAGTGGAAAAACCTAAAAAATAAAACGGACCCGCAGAAAAAAGAATGAATCATGTTATTTATGCTGCATGATTAAGGGCTTATTCACACGAGCGTATATTGGCTGGTGTCTTCACGGCCAGCAGATATACGCTACCATCTGATGCACGGGCTTGGCGTATATGCCATTGGGCGATGGTAGACAGCTTAGCTCTGCTAAGCTGTCTCCCCCTTCCCTTCGCCGGCTCACCTCCTCTCCTCTCCTCTCCTCTCCTCTGGTTGTTTGCAATGGAGTGGGTGGGGAGGGGGTGGAGCTAACCTCCCTCCCCACAGCCAGCAATAGGAGGGGTGGAGTGGGTGGAGCTTAACTCCGCCCCCTCTCATTGCAAACAGCAGCAAGGGGCGGGGAAGAGAAGAAGGGGAGTTTAGCAGTCATGCTGCTAAACTTCCTCCCACCTCCCTTCTATGGCCATAGTCATTGGCTCCCATAGGAATCAATGGCAGCGTCCGTAGCCCGGCCAGGAAGATAGCTTCCTGTCTGGCATAAAAGCGAGAGTTGAAAAGTAAAAAAAAAAATTGTTGCATTCTCATGGCCAAAATAGGCTGCGTGCATAAGGGGTTAATTGGCTGTTTGCTCCTAGGAACCTTTAATTCATTTGGGATTTGGGGATGGAGATTTGATGGAAGGGGGTGATGAGAATAGCACAGCCGGGGGCTTTGGATTTTATTACGAGTATGAGGCTAGCGCCACAATTTCATATGCGAATTTAGGCGCTTCCATTGGTCATGCCCTATTGCAGTAGGGCTTAAAGGACACTTCCTGCAGCCCTGCTTGAGTCATTGAGTGTGGGGGAGAAAAGGGTGTCAATACTTTGTGATGTACTTAGAAGGTGCTGGGCAGCCCACTTTATCTAAATTATATTGTAGCAACCAATAGTTTGCTACCCAGCGTAGTGCACTACACGTAACCGCGTGATGCAAACGTCCTAGAAGCCCTCATCCATGTCTATTTATAAGCAGCCAATCCCTCCTGAATGGTAGATGTGTGAGTGAATGGTTTTCCGTATTTTGCACATGGGCCCCCCTCCTTATACAGGGTGTTCCAGTTAATGTTGTAACAGGGCAAATGGTGAGGTAGGCTATGGCGCATTGCTGATGTAGAATGCAAGGCAAGCTAAATGAAAACTAAGCATAAAATATGATGCTCTTTGTTAATTGCATGATTTAACCGCAGGCATAGCTAATAGTTTAGATCAATGTGTCCTCCTGCTGCAATGCAAAGCTATGCACAAAGGATGCATTGGCGTTCAGCTTTAAGTAGTTCATCCCACTTTAACTGTCCAACTGTGCCTGTTATTTTTTGATGCAGGATGATGTTTTTTACCCGGTGTAGCCAAAACGATGTCCTTCAGAGATGATCTGGGTAATGATCAGGCCACGCAGTTTTGCCCCAGTGCTGTGCAATGATGCAACCCATAAAAGGGTCATTTAGCTAGTCTCGAATGGTTGCAGCTGGTGCACAGTCATACTGAAAGTATGCGAGGGGTAATTCTTCAATAAAGGCATAGATGTGTTGTCGAACGAGCTGTAGGTCTTGTTCTCCATTGGGGATTCTCTTCATAAAGGACCGGACCGATTAGCTGTTGCCTGAATATGTCTAGTCAGATGTTAATGCTGCACTGTTGCTAGTTGTGACATGCCCTAATGGCCGATGGGTTCCATCTTGGCCAGATATGTTACTTATGCATGTTGAATACCCCGATCTTGGTTGAACTTGGACTCCTCAGTCCGTACGTATGATGAAGGTTGCAAAATCCGAATCCTGTTCTACCTTCCATGACAACCACTAACGGTAAATAATGCGCAGCTCGGCATCTCCAGGATAAAGTTCCTGCTGCCGGGTTTTACGATATGGAAAAAGATTGTTCCTCTTCAGAATCTGATTCACTTTGGATGTTAGAAAACCAGTGTGTCATGTTGCTGCCCAAATGTTGGAGATGGGATTTTGCTCGAAGAAGGTCAAAAGTGTGGCCTCTGCAACTGCATAGCCACATTGTTGCCGTCAGTCTTGGGAAATTTCCGGAACGGTACAGAACAACTTCTCGTGTCAGGCTGACTCTTCAGATAAGTCTGTTGATAAACATCTGTCATATTCTCAGATGATTTGGATACTTTTCTCCAAACACTTGTTGTGTCCTTTGTGCATGTCATTCACATTCACCATAAATTCTTAGGAGATTGGATAACACTGCGTTCATGTACTATTTGGTTTACTGCTCATCTTAGCACCAACCATTTCACCAGACAGCAGAGCACCATCTCCGAAAAAGGGCGATCCCACCAGAATGTGGGCAGAAGAGTGGTTGCTGACCGATGACTAGTGCTGGAGGAACAAAGTGAGCCAATGAATAACACCGGGCAATGGAAATCACACACTAGCAGCAAGAACCAGGCACCTCTTGATTTTCGAACTGTCACCTTTTTGCAAGGGAGGTGCTGGTTTATAGATTGATTCCAGGCGGGGCAGGAAACAAGTCCACCAACCAGCAGAGAAAATGGCACTGTGAATTGGAACGCTCATTAATGTGGTGAGCCTTCTTCACTGTTTGTCCTGTCCCAACAGGAAAACCCTGTATAACACTGCAGCTTGTCTGCATCCTGTTGGGAACTGGGAATTCTAACTTGCCCTTCTATCCGTAAGTATGGCAATTTTCTATCAGCGATCTAATGATGAGTGGTGGGCAGAAAAGCCATAGAAGAGCATATGTTAATAGTAGATTATTATTGGGATGACTTCATGTATGTGCATATTCTGGATGCAGAACAGCAAGAACTTGTTATAAAGTAATGTCCATTGATTACTCATAAGACTCCCTAAAAAAAAAAAAGCAACCCCCGAACTAGTCTAGCAAATGGCACCATAACTGGTCACACGCATGTCTGCATTGTACTATACTTTGGAGCAAGAGTGGTCTACTACTTATGCTGCAGAAAGCGGCTGCCGGTCTCCAGTGCTAGACGAGGCGATATAATGGAAGTGTAACACTGTGACTCATGGTGAAATGTTCCATAATGATATATAATTGCTGGTGGAAGAAGAAAAAACATCGAGTTCTAAGGATATGTTCACTGAGCTGATAAATCTTCACTTATCTAATGCCCTAGATAAAAGATAAGTGATCTGAATCATCTCTGAGACATTTGCAAAGTGGGTCCATGTGGAGGCATGGGTGAATATTCATGTGCCCAAAATAATATTTATTCACCTGACTGAAAATTTGCAGAATGTTCTCTTGCTCAAGTGAAGCCCCGCCCCCTCTTACAAGACTACCGGTGGCCATCTTGGCTATATAAGAAATAACATCTGAGCAGAGTGAGGGTAGCCATGTTAAAGCTTCCAGTGATGTGTCGACAGCTGTTTCTAATGGCAATGGAGTGGAGTGAGCATGCAGTCTGGGGAGGCGCTTGAGAGGGCCTGAAGATTCAGGGCCATAGAGTACAGATTACATGGAAAGAAAAGGGAGTCTCCCTTCCCATAGGGGACATGGTCCCCAAAATAGATGATGGCACCATGATCCAGGTTCCGTATAAAGATGAAAGCTGCAAGAACAAGGTTAGACCAGTCCAACGACAGTAGTGTGCGCACTAAGGTTAGGGGTTGTGTCAGATGGATGAGTTCGGACTCTGGGAGTATCTCCCCAGGGTCGGTGACATGATTAGAGGTATGATGTTCACCTGACAAGAGGATGTTTGTTGATGTAAAGTGATGGGTAAATCTTGATGTGACGGGGACAGGGCACTTTGGAAATGGCAGCGCTACATGCTTATATGAGATTTATGAGACACTTGAGATGATGTTTACACCTTAGGTGTTTACACCAAAGTGGAGCTCCTGAAATTTGGGACATACTCTGGCACCTACAATGCATTAGGCTGCAAGAGTGATAATCCACGGACCTTCGGTAATATGAAGTACAAAGATGGTTATGGAGCAATACAAGTATGGTGGACAGTAATTATGGCGTCGAAGAGTGTTGTCATGTTTAGCTTGCAAAAAAGAAGGCTGAGAGGAGACTTAATAGCTGTCTACAAATATGTGAAGGGTTATCACACTGCAGAGGGATCAGCCCTATTCTCATTTGCACAAGGAAACACTAGAAGCAATGGGATGAAAGTGAAAGGGAGGAGACACAAATTAGATATTAGACAGTGAGGGTGATCAATGAGTGGAACAGGTTGCCACAGGAGGTGGTAAATTCTCAGAGGCTGGACAGATATCTGTCTGGGATGGTTTAGTGAATCCTGCACTGAGCAGGGCGTTGGACCCGATGACCCTGGAGGTCCCTTCCAACTCTACCGTTCTATGGTTCTACTCAACAACAGGAGACGTGTCAACATATGGAAAGCTGTAAAATATGGGATCCTTCTCCGCTCTCTTCTAGTCTGTTCATAGTCATCTCCAAGATTTCTCCCATGCATCACCTATACCTTATGAAAGATGCCATCACCCAATGAAGAAGAGTTTGCTCATTTGCCATTTGATCAGTGGCACCTTCACCTGGTTCAACGATTGGGCAAATAAACTTTGCTAGGAACATTCTTGCCCAATCCTCGGGTTGTGTAAAAGATCCTCAAGGTAGCGGTTAAAGTTGGCCATAGGCTTAAAGTGAATATCCACCTTTTTATCATCATGTAGAATGTCTGGTGCTGATTAATTGCTTATTATAACTTTATAGAGACAGGGGCCTTGTTTTCTGCTACTCGGCTCTAAATTTCCAATATAGTAATAGACATATGCTGGTTACTTACAGTCAGCGGCAGCATGGGAGCTTACTGCACTCCTTCACATCTGTAATTGAATTCCTCGGGGGAACATCACCTGTGATCAATGAAGGTAGCCGTACTGAAATCCCTTATGGAGTCTGCAGAGTACCTATGATGCTTCTTGGTCACTGTATCTCTGATCTTTTGTATGCTGTTTTTTTCAGTATCACTATAGTGATATTATGTGGTCATGGTCTGGGGGTATTATTTGGCTCTTATATAGTGTTGTTGGTAATATTTATCTTTCTAGTGGTTTTTATTACGTACTAGCTTACCCGTCGTGCGTTGCTGCGAAGACAGACAGACATACATTCATTTGTTTTTATATATCTAGATAACAACCAATCACAGCGCAGCTTTCATGTTACCTCAGTGGTATAATATATAACAACCAATCATAGCGCAGCTTTCATGTTACCGTAGCAGTATAAAATATAGCAGCCAATCACAGCGCAGCTTTCATGTTACCTCAGCAGTAAGAGAAATAACCAATCACAGCGCAACTTTTATTCTGCCTCAGCAATATAAAAAATAGCAACCAATCACAGCGCAGCTTTCATGTTACCTCTGCGGTATTATATATAGCAACCAATCACAGCGCAGCTTTCATGTTACCTCAGTGGTATAATATATAACAACCAATCACAGCACAGCTTTCATGCAACCTCAGTAGTATAAGAAGTAGCCACCAATCACAGCACAGCTTTCATGTTACCTCAGCAGTATAAGAAATAGCAACCAATCACAGCACAGCTTTCATTTTACCTCAGCATTCTCAATATCCAGCAATTGTCTTGCGAAACGTTCGGCGGATGCATCATTTTCTGGTTGAACACGCATCCCGTTGCTCGTAATGCCTTTTGCTTTCGTGCTTGAGATGGAAATCAAACGATCTTTGTCTGTCTGGGGGGCATAACTGTCGACGACGCTCGCACGCGCGCCACCTATCGTAGGATAGTTGTACTATGCCTATAATCTTCCCAGGAGTGTACTCGGCAACTTCCCAAAGTCTCATGGCAATTGGATGAATGGTGTAGTAGCGCATAAAGGACAAACAGACAGACATACATTCATTTATGTCAAAATGTCTTTTATTAGAGACTTGTACAATACAATGCAGACTAGAGTGAAAGCATCATCACAATGTTATTCCTCTCCATCTTATATTCATTACAATCTCCTGAACAGAATTTTAATGAATAAAATAAACGAATATCTAATAAAATATTTCCTAAATAAGTCTCTATATTTTATTTATTCACTAGCCTCAAACTATGAAACATTCAGATAAACTATAGTAAGTGCTTAATCATTAATGGGAATATCTATTCCCTAACCTAGCTATTGATGATTCTAATATCAATACAGTCCCCAACTAGGGTTGGGGGAACGAGAGGGAAAAAGTGAGAACCAAAAGATGAGGGATTAAGAAAAGAGTAGAAGATAGAGAAGTAAGAAAGAGAAGAAAGAAGATGCGTGCCTCCCCTCCCCTCCCCGCCACTGACCCAGCCCCCCCCCCCCCCCCCCGTCATCACTGTGAAATATACCCATCTGCCAGTCACTGGTCCAGCCTGATAGACTTGCAAAATGTCATCCAAACCTCCCAGGTGGCAAAATAAGAAGAATATTGAGCGTCGTCTCTAGCCCTCATCTCCTCCATACGGCCGATTTCATCCATTGCTGTCACCCAATTTAGTCGAGTCGGCGGATCTTGTGATCTCCAGCACCTAGGGATCACTCCCCCCATGGCCTGGATGAAGAATCTCAGAATATTATTTTTGTTAGTGCTAATTGGCCCCGGCAGAACGGATAATAAGACAATTTCCGGCGTTAGAGTTATAGCTCCCCTGTTCAAAGTGTTGTACAGACCCTCTATTTCCGACCACAGTCTGGAGAGTTGGGGACACGACCACCAGATGTGAGTGAGCGTACCTCTCTCTCCCGAGCACCTCCAGCATACATCCGAAAGTCCTGGGTAGAATCTAGCCAATCTAGCTGGAGTGCGATACCACCTCGTTATGATTTTATAGTTCAGCTCTTGGTGATTGCCTGATACTGACATCTTATGGGTCATTTGCCAGGCCTTATCCCATTCATCCTCTGTCAGAGATCGACCCAACTCCCTTTCCCAGGATCTCTGAATCCTCCTCGCCACGTCCTTGTCCTCCCCAGTGACCATAATGTCATAGACAGCGGAGATTTCACCCTTTGTCCGCCGAGGCTCCTCGCAGAGCACCTCGAAGGGCGTGAGTGGTACAGTAAAATCCGAGATTGGCCCCAAGGCTCGTATAAACTGGCCTATCTGGTGATATTGGAACCACGCGCCTGCTAGCCCCCCCCCCCCCCCCCCCCACCCAGGAGTGTGTTCAATGGTAACAGACCGTCTACCCCCACTAGATCCCTTACTCTGGGTTGTCCGTAAACCCATTCTTTCCAGCAGAGGTAATCCCATGTCTCCCTGGGGGAAGTACGGATTCCCCAGAAGTGGCGTTAAAGGGCCCGGTAATGTTACTAGGTGGTGTCGCTGTGCGTATCCGTCCCAAATTTTTAGTATTGAAGCCATCAGGGGAGAGACCCCTATACCTCGTCGCCCTAAGGCGCCTCTTAGCCAAAAGAGTCCCCGTATCCTTCCCGGCACCGAGCACTGCTCCATTTCAACCCACTGCTTGGGCGGGTTCTCGTGGACCAGATCTAGTACTAGTTTGCTAATCGCAGCTCTATAGTATAAAGTTAAGTCCGGAAGTCCCGCTCCTCCTTTTTCCTTCCGCTGAGTGAGTAGCCTGTAACTTAGGCGTGGTTTATGGCCTCCCCAGATAAAACGTGTTACCACTTTCTTCAGTTTAAGAAAGTAGTTTCTTGGGATTTGAATGGGCAGTGTCTGGAATAGGTAGAGGAGCCTGGGGAGAGCGTTCATTTTGATGGTATTTATCCTGCCAAACCATGAGAGAGTTAATGGTCCCCATCTCTCAAAGTCTCTCACCAGCGTAGAATAAATAGGCTCAAAATTCAGCTCATATAGCTGTCCCGGGTCAGGTGACAGGATCACTCCCAAGTACTTAATGTGATCCTCTCTCCAGCTCAGAGGGTACTGCGACTTGAATCACTGGACTTCCATAGGAGACAAGGTAATATTTAATATTTCTGACTTATTAAGGTTGATTTTAAAATTACTAACTTGGCTATATCTGTCAAATTCTCGCAGGACGGCGGGCATAGCTTTGCTGGGGTTTGTGACATATACTAGAAGGTCGTCCGCAAATGAAGCTACTTTATGTTCGTTCTGAGCCACTGAATATCCCTGTATTTCTTTATTTACCCTGATGGCGTTGGCTAATGACTCCATGACCAGGACGTATAGAGTTGGGGAGAGCGGGCATCCCTGCCTCGTACCATTTTTGATATCGATTGGCCTGGACAGTTTTCCCATTCACCCGGATCTGTGCCGTGGGGTCGTTATACAAAGCCATCACCCAATTTATTAGCCTGTTACCTAGTCCTATCTTCCGTAGTGTAGCCTCCATAAATACCCAATTTACTCGATCGAATGCCTTTTCGGCGTCTACTGATAAAAGGCATAATGGGTTGTTTGTGGCCCTCGCCCTTTCTATCAATGAGAGTGTTCTAATGGTGTTGTCTCTGGCTTCTCGTCCATGGACAAATCCCACCTGATCCCTATGAATGATCTGGGGGATGATCAGTCTCAGGCATGTGGCTATAGCTCTCGCAAAAAGTTTGGTGTCTACGTTTAGCAGAGAGATTGGACGGTAATTTCCACATAGCATGGGGTCTCTACCTGGTTTTGGTAAGATTGTGATGATGGCCTGTAATGCTTGACGTGGAAACGGGCAATTCGATGACACTGCGTTAAAAACCCTGCTCAATATAGGGGCTACCATTTCCCCACAAATCTTATAAAACCTAGGAGTAAAGCCATCGGGGCCAGGGCTCTTTCCTGCTTTTAGGTTCCGGATTTCCTCCAAGATCTCTCTTTCTAGGAAGTCCTGCTCTAATTTCTTGGCTTCTTCTGTGGAGATTGGTGGTGGAGCATAACTGTGTAGGTATTGTTCAATGTTTGTTGGGGTGCCCCCCCCCCCCCCCCTGAGTCAGTTCCCCCATCTCCGATGTTGTAGATTTCTCTGTAGTATTTCTGAAAGCATTCTAGAATGTCGTTCGTGGCGTGTACTTTCCCCTTTTCCTTTGAGTTTATTGCAAAGATGTAAGACTGGTTTTCCCGTGGGTTTAGTGCTCTCGCGAGCCAGGAGCTGCATTTATTGCCATATTCGTAGAAGCCCCCTTTTATCCTGTCTCTCATGCGTAGGTGGGCTTGATCCATGTGTCCCAAAATCTGTTGACGCAATAACGAGATCTCAGCATTCAGCGACGGGGAGGCTTGGGACTTATTCTCTTGCTCTTTTTTATCAAGTTTAGCTATCAGTTCTGTCAGCTTCCTTGTCCTATCTTTTTTTAGTCTAGCCCCGTGGGAGATGAAAATGCCTCTCAAGACGCATTTCATAGCTTCCCATTGTGTTGTTGGGGATGTTGTCTCCGCTTTATGAACTTCAACAAAAGTTTCAATAGACTGCTTGATTTCAGCCAAGCATAGAGCGTCACCTAAGAGGTTGTCATTGAGTCGCCATGTATTTAGTCCCCCACTTGTCTCCCCCCGTAGGAGTGCCCCATAGACAGGCGCGTGGTCCGACCAAATAAAGTTACCCATAGAACTTCGAGGGGCCAGATCTAGGAGACCATGGGAGACAAAAATGTAGTCCAGCCTCCCATAACTATTATGTGAGGAGGAGTGATGACTGTAATCCTTGACCCCTGGGTGTAAAGTTCTCCAGAGGTCAACGAGTCTCAGTTCTGATAATCGTCTCCGCAGCCTGCGCAGAGCCACTAGGGATGAGCTGGACTTACCCGAGGACGAGTCCAGGCCTGGCTCTAGACAGAGGTTGAAGTCTCCTCCTAAAATGATATTCGTGCCGGAGGCGAACTGCGCCAGGTCTCCTAGTATACGATGTCCAAACGAGGCTTGACCTGTATTGGGAGAATAGATATTAGCCACTGTGATTATGCGATGTCCTAGCTCCAACTTTAGGAATATATATCTGCCTTCCTTGTCCTCTTTGGAGGCAAGGAGCTTATGAGGGAGACTTTTGTGTATTGCTACAGACACCCCGCCCGCCTTCTTTTCAGGATGTGGGCTGTGATACCAGGTTTTATAGTGTTTGTTGTTACATTTGGGTATATGGCCCGTTCGATAGTGTGTCTCCTGGAATAGCGCTAGGAGTATCCTTTTTTGTGCATATGAGCCAGAATCTGTCCCCTTTTAGTGGGGCAATTCAGACCTCTGGTGTTGTATGTACAAAAAGAGAGACTGGTCATGGTGGCAAACTATAGAGACTGGGGCGGGCTGCTCCGGCGGCCAGGGCATAAGGCACTGGAGAAGATGAGAGAGAGAAAAGAGACAGATAGGTGTAGAGTAAGACTAGAGAATGTGTGTAGAGACAGAAAATATACATTCTGTCGATCGGGGTAAAGAGTCCCGATCTCGTAACGTGGGTAACTGACCTAGGTCAGCTCTTGACGGCACTAAGTGGCGTCTACCCGTTGGAGGAGGAGGTTGAGGGTACCCGAGTCTTCCAGGATGCTCTCCCGCCCCCCCCCCCCACCAGTTGAGCATAGACAAAACAAACTCTAACCGAGAGTCAAGAACATGACTCTAAATAACCCTCGCTGGCAATTAATAATTAACTGTAAAACTATAGGGCGTCCCAAAACGGTGCTGGTTCGGTCAATGTCTGGCCGAGGTAACTTTGAGCGTCACATCGAGGTCTCGATTTGACGGTAACGGTTCATCTTAAATCTTACACATACATTCATTTATATATATCAGGAAGTGAGAGAATTAGATTCCGTACGTAAAATTTGGACGCTAATTGTTTTGCGCCTAGAATTGAATAATCGACTTGGGACCCATTAGCGTTTTCTATTTATGACATATTCAATGCCTGTGCCAAATTTCATGTTTCTATGTGAGAAAATTACATTCCGTACGTAAAATTTGGACGCTAATTCTTTGGCGCATAGAATTGAATAATCGAGTTGGGACCCATTAGCGTTTCCTATTTATGACATATTCAATGCCCGTGCCAAATTTCAAGTTTCTATGTGAGAAAATTACATTCCGTACGTAAAATTTGGACGCTAATTCTTTGGCGCATAGAATTGAATAATCGAGTTGGGACCCATTAGCGTTTTCTATTTATGACATATTCAATGCCCGTGCCAAATTTCAAGTTTCTATGTGAGAAAATTCCGTACGTAAAATTTGGACGCTAATTCTTTGGCGCATAGAATTGAATTATCGAGTTGGAACCCATTAACTTTTCCTATTTGTGACCTAATCAATGCTTGTGCCAAATTTCAAGTTTCTATGACATTGGGAAGTGAGAAAATTAGATTCTGTACGTAAAATTTGGACGCCAATTCTTTTGCACTTAGAATTGAATAATCGAGTTGGGACTCATTAACTTTTCCTATTTATGACATAATCAATGCTCGTGCCAAATTTCATGTTTCTACAACATCGGGAAGTGAGAGAATTAGTGGCAATGATGGAAATCGAACGCTCTATGTGGGGGGGGGGGGTCGTAACCGTCGACGACGCTCGCGCACGCGCCATTTATCGTAGCATAAATGTACTATGCCTATAATCTTCCCAGGAGTGTACTCAACAACTTCCCAAAGTTTCATGGCGATCGGATGAATGGTGTAGTAGCGCCGGCCTGACGGCCTGACGGCCTGACGGCCTGACGGCCTGACGGCCTGACGGCCTGACGGCCTGACGGCCTGACGGCCTGACGGACATATTCCATCATTACATGATGGTAATATTGTGGCAGTATAATTTGCTTTTTACATAGTGTTATGACTGGAAATGCTGGTCTGGTATAATGGGTTTTGTATAGCGACAGTAAGAAGGTAATTATATGGTTATTACAGTGATAGTGTGAATTTTTTTTCACTTTTACCAAATAAAACCTTTTTTTAATAGCGTACATTTAATAAACATTGCTAACCTTTATTCTGTTATTTATTTAGTCCTGATAGGCTAGGGCCATCACAAGGCAATCATTTGATCACTTTTAGAATACTTTGGTATAATCTGCAGGCCCGTAAGTCTTACTTCTATTGTGGGTAAAATGTTTGAAGGGTTTCTCAGAGATGCTACCCTGGAGGATCTCAAGGAAAAAAGCTGTATATCCGGCACTGGTTGAGAGATCAGCCTTTACGAAGAGGTAAGTTCTAGTATGGAGAGTCACTGGATCTTGTGAATCTGGACTTTTCCAAAGTGTTTGATACTGTGCCCGATAAAAGGTCGGTATATCAAATGAGAATGCTTGGCCTGGGTGAGAATGTGTGTAAGTGGGTAAGTAACTGGTCAGTGATAGGAAGCAGAGGGTGGTTATATGGTACATACAAAGTCACCATTACTAGTGGGGTACCACAGGGGGCAGTATTGGCCGCTATTCTTATTAATATATTTATTAATGACCTGGTAGAAGGATTGGGTACTGGTGTATCTTGTCGACACCGTAAGTGGTGGATGTCGACAAGGGCAAGGCTGTTTGACAGCCAGGTGCCGCTCCCTGTTCCTGATTGGCTGCCCAGGTGGCTCTTCGTCCTCAGGCTCACAGGTCCTGGCAGTCACCACTCTGGTCCACCCAGCAATCCGGTCTCCCAAGGTCCTGGCACTCAGCAGTGCAGTCTCCTGTCTCACTCCCATCCTCGGGCCTGTCAGGTGCTGGCTGCGCTGCTCTTGTCCTCTTGATGTGGATGAAGCAGTGGGCGCTTTTTGCCACAGCCCTGGTAAGAGCTGGGCCGCAGGGTGCGGGGGTTCATCCTGTGCTGCAGTGCAGTCTCCCGTCTCCCTCCCGTCCTCGGCCTGTCAGGTGCTGGCTGCGCTGCTCCTGTAGTCCCCATGTGGATGAAGCAGTGGGAGCTCTCTCCCGCAGCCCCAGTAAGAGCTGGGCGGCGGGGTGCACGGGGTCGTCCTGTGCTGCAGTGCAGTCTCCCATCTCACTCCCATCCTTTGCCTGGCAGGTGCTGGCTCCGCTGCTCCTGTCCTCCTCATGTTAGATGAAGCGGTGGGTGCTCTCTGCCGCGGCCCCGGTAAGAGCTGGGCGTCAGTGGGTCGTCCTGCGCTGCTGATAGCTGATGCAGTCCTCTGGCCATGAAAGGGGGGGACGCTCTCTGCACGGCCTTGGTAACCTCTTGACGGCGGTGGCGGGGAAGGGGGGGTTATTATGTTAGACGGGCGACAGTCTCCTCGCAGCGTGGGGAAATTTGTTTTGCTGCAATGGAGGGTTAGGGTGAGTATCTGTGTAAGGCTTACATTTTTTGCTGTAAATACTTCCATTGAAAACCGAAGGATTTACAGCTAATTATTTAAGCCTAACATTGAAACTAACCCTAACCCTCCATCCCAGCCATAAAAAAATCCCCACGCTGCTAGGACCTTGCTGCAGCCAGCCAATCAGGACCTTTGGGGGCGTACCCTAGCCCATGGCGGTCACTCTAGGTCCCCACCCATTATTGTGGTGGAGATATAATACAATAGTACCGAAGGATTGTACAGTAAAATATCAATATTTGCAGATGATAGAAAACTATATAAAGATATTAACACAAGAGGAGGGCACAAGGAGATTGCAAGAGGATCTGGATAAGTTGGGGGCAAAAAAAGTGGCAAATGATGTTTAACACTGACAAATGTAAGGTTATGCACATGGGCAGAGGAAATACATGTCACCACTACACACTAAATGAGAACCACTGACATGGAAAAGGACTTGGGGATTTTAGTTAACTGTAAACTTAATAACTTGGTGACCACCCATTTGTGTTTTCACGTCCTGAGTATCTAGGCTTTACTATACAGGGCCGTAAAAACACACCGCCACTGTAGAGTAAAGCCCCAGGGCCTGCTACCGGAGGTGGCCGATAGCCAGAAGCTGTCACCAGGAGTCGTGGTGTGCCACCCCCAGTCACGCGATTGCCGTTATCCAGTAAAAGTGGAAAAAAAGCTGAAGAAAGTTAGTTTCATCTCTTCTCACAGATTGGATCCGTAGGGAAAGCTGAACCAACTCACCTCAGGCGTCCACGAAGTCCCCCGGCGATCTGGTCTTGAAAGGGCCTGGCGCCAGCTTCTGCGCATGTGTGTTAAAGGTAAGATGTCGAGCGCATGCACAGAAGGCTATGAAGCTGAGGAGGGCCCCCATAATTTAAATTCTCCTTGCTCCTGGCTAATAAAGGTAGCCGGGAGCCTGGAGCAGTGACGTGGTGAGCGTTCCTCAGTCACATGATCACCGTTAACCAATTTTAAAAAAGTAAAAGTTTAATCTCCCTTCACCAATACAATCGGTGAGAGTAAGTGAAACTTCTTACCGGAGGTCTCCACATTCGAACCTCGACGCGATCATCCTCCACGGACCTTCCACGACTTCTGCACATGCGACCACTGGCAAAATGATGGACACATGCACAGGACTGAGGGGGGGGGGGGGGGGGGGGGAGGAAATTAAATCTCCTTGCTCCTGGCTACCAAAAGTAGCTGAGACCCTGGAGCGGTGACTGGAGGCCTTGTGGAGCGGTCCCCAGTTACGTGATCGCCATTGTCAAGTGTTATAAGAAGGTAGTGGTCTACCTTGGGCCGGTCTCACATGACCGGATAGGAATTGTGGATTCCGCATGCGTTTTATCCGCGGATCAATCAAATGCATTCGATTACACAATTCTGCTGACATTAGCGGAACAGATTTAGTGCTATAAAATTTGGCGCATGTCTCCCCAGTTTTCCCTACTTGAAACAAAAGAAACTTCTATGAAAGTGACATTTATAGAAAGAATTTTTATTTCTTTTTAACATGCTTTATAATAATTTTTGCAAACAAATGTGGGGTCAGAATGCTCCGTACACACCTAGATAAATGGGCTAAGGCGTCCGGATTGCAAAATGGGATCACTTGTGGGGGGCGTTCTACCGCTTTGGCACCTTGATGGCTCTGCAAATGAGCAATGGGGCCTGGAATTTATTCAGCTGTGCCCTGAAAGCCAAAGGGTGTTCCCTTTATTACAGGTTTGGCCATGTGTCCAGTAAGCAGATTGGGGCCACAATGGGTATGTTTCTGAACACGGGACAAACGGATGCATTTTGGGGTGAAAGCCTTCATTCATATATGTGATGTACGGAAAAAAAAATTAAATGACACAATTGCTAAAAACATTAAAATAGTATTTTTTGCCTTCTGCTTTGCTTAGATTCATTCCATAACACTGGGGTCAAAAGACACAGTACACCCCTAGATGAATTCGTTAAGGGGTCTTCTCTGTTGTTTTGGCAGCTCAATGGACCTACAAGTGGGCAATGGGGCCTAAATCACCTTCAAGCAAAAGCCACCCGCTGCTCCTTTCATCTTGTACCCCATTGTGCATACAGAAAATCAGGGTAGGACTTATTATCAGGGTAGGTCTTATTTTTGGGGAAACACCGTATCTTATCAAAAATTTGTAGAGGATTTTGAACATATTGCAGTTGAAAATGTAAAAAAAATGCCACTTTTTTCAAAATTTTCTCAATTTTGGTGTTTTTAATAAATATACACAAATTCTATCCGTCTATTTTTACCACCTAAATGAAGTACAACATGTGGCAAAAAAACAATGTCAAAATCAGTGAGATATGCAAAGCCTTTATGGAGTTATGATATGTTACACTGACATATGTCAGATTTCCAAAATTTGGCCTGGTCATTAAGACGCAAACAGGCTTGTTCACTAAGGGGTTAACTGGAGCAACCAGTATCAGACAGCTGCTGCCAAGGCAAATAGGATTAGGAGGTGCATCAGAAGGGGTCGAGGGGCACGTGACTAGAACATTGTTCTTCCTCTTCACAAGTCACGGCTCAGATCACACATGGAATATTGTGGACAGCTTGGGACATCGGTACTCAAAAAGGACATATCAGAGCTTGAGCGGGTACAAAGGTGGACAACTAAAGTAATAAATGGAATGGGCGTACTACAATACCCAGAGAGGTTAGCAAAATTGGGATTATTCACTTTAGAAAAAAGACGTATGAGGCGCGACCTAATGACTATATATAAATATATCAGGGAACAATACAGAGATCTCTCCCATCATCTATTTATACCCAGGACTGTAACAAGGGGGCGCCCTCTACATCTAGAGGAAACAAGGTGGCAGGCACAGAGCAAGGCCACATCATCTGTGTCAGAACTGGGCTGGCAGTGGAGGTTCCAACACCGCAGGTCTGGGTAAGGGTTTTGCCTCCCTTGACATCATCCACTATATATGTACAGCTGATTGTAGCCGTCAACCATTTAGATGCTGCTGTCCATTTTGACATCAGCATTCCCATGGCCTGCCAGGAGTGGGGCTCCCTCTGTCTCCAATGTGATCGTGGGGTACTGCTTAGGTGTCATGGCAGCTTTAGGCCTTCTATGTATTTCTACCTATCAAGCTGTGCCTGTAGCGCCTTGTATATACACAATATAACTTGGGGTCTGAATGCATTTAGCAGTCAGGTCTGGGGGGGGGGGGGGGTGACATATCACGGCACAGGTGAGGGGCACAAAATACGCCTTGGCACAAAGCCAGCGCTGTTTTCCATTAGTATGCGGATATGGATGTTCTATGATTGGTTCGGCTGGCCAGAGTCCGATCTGAACCCAACTGTACATCTGGAACTTCGGGTCAGAATATATAAAAAGTGTCCATCCTCTTTGAGAGAACTCCAGACATTGGCAGGAGGAATGGAGGGAACTACCCGCTGAAGTGTATCAGACATTTAGTAGAAAGTATCATGTCATTAGGGCCAAAGGAGCCCCACTAGCTATTAACCTGTGGAAATAAATGCTACTTTTTATTTTTGCTCAGGTGGTAATTAGTGTAGATATACAATAGCTGAGGGCATATACCCGGGCGCTGCAGGGATCGGTTATTGGAAATTGGGCTTTCAAAGTTATTTCCTTCCTCTACATAACACCTGATGTTACTGCGCCATTTTGCAGAGGTCCCAAATCAGTCGTTCGTCAAATCACCTCGCAGCTTTCATTTTACCTCAGCAGTATAAGAAATAGCAACCAATCACCTCGCAGCTTTCATTTTACCTCAGCGGTATAAAAAACAGCAACCAAACACAGCACAGCTTTCATTTTAACTCAGCGGTATATGAAATATCAACCAATCACCTCGCAGCTTTCATTTTACCTCAGCGGTATAAGAAATAGCAACCAATCACAGTGCAGCTTTCATTTTACCTCAGCAGTATAAGAAATGAAAGCTGCGCTGTGATTGGTTGCTATTGGCAACAAAAATTACAGGGGAAGTCGTTGAGTTTTCGATTTTTAATTCGGCCAGTATTCGCCGCCTGGTGCTGAAGAATGCTTATGCAAAATATCATTCAAATCGGAGCAGAACTGTGGATGTGTAGATGACACAAACAAACAGATTTAGTGTTTTCTATATAAGACAAGCTACAGTATGGCCCCCAGTAATGAGATGCCACGTCCAGGGCTGCCAGCTGCCCCCTCACACCCATGTTATACAGCAGCCCCCTCAGCCAGTATATGAGGGGATGAGATCCCTGCTGGCGCTGCCACTTGTCTCCACATCATCCCTGAAGCGTCTCACCTCAGCGCCTTGTTCCAGCCAATCAGCGCCCTTCTGTCATCGCCCGCAGCGCTGGCTGCGGATGAGACGCGGCCTGCTATTGGCTGGCTGCTCTCACATTGGCAATTGGTTGTAAGCGGGGAGCTGGGGCTGCGCTGGATGCAGCAGGGAATGTCGTGCAGGCTCCCCGGGTCTCCCGGTACATCATCCAGCTGTCGTCCAGTGACGGAGCCGGCACCACCGCAAGGTATGACTGCTGCCCGCATCCTAGAGCGTCATGCTCTATCAGCACCCCCCTGCATCAGTGCAATGCAACCTGCAAATGGGCCCTGAGGGTGACATCTGTGCATGGGGGGGTCATTAGTGATGATGATGATGGTGGTGGGGTGGGAGGGAGACTGGGGGGCTTCAGTGCAGATCAGAGAGCTGCTGGGGAGAAGGGATGTGCTGATGTGTTAAAATGGAGTCTTCTGTGTGTTGTAGGTGACATGGAGCTCCTGCTCCGCCAGTGAGGACGAGGCAGTGAGAGTATATATATATACTGTACTATGGCTCTGTGCATCCTGTTTCTTCTTGTGCCTTGCAGACGTCTCCGCGTCGGGATCCGTCTTGGCCTGGATTAAGGCTCCTTGAGCGCTGCTTCTGCCTCCTTCATGGACTTCCCTGGAAGGAGAGGCGACCTTCTCCCGGGTTGAGCGTTTGTCGGCCCGCCGAGTCTTACCGCCATGAATTTATCAGACAGGATGACGGATTTCGCGGATCAGACGCGGTACGATTACGTGAACAGCACGTCGGTGTCGCACGTCGGCAACGGGACGCTGAGGGACATCCAGCAGATCATCCACACCGCCACGCTGGTCACCTGCACCTTCCTGCTGGTCATCATCTTCTGCCTGGGATCTTACGGCAATTTAGTCGTGTTTTTGTCCTTTTTCGACCCGGCCTTTAGGAAGTTTCGGACCAACTTTGACTTCATGATTCTGAACTTGTCCTTCTGCGACCTCTTTATTTGTTGCATTTCTGCCCCCATGTTCGCTTTCGTCTTGTTTTTCGACACCGGCAGCAACGTCCCCGACGCGTTTTGCTTTACGTTTCATCTCACCAGTTCCGGATTTATTATCATGTCTTTAAAAACGGTGGCCGTGATTGCGCTTCACCGGCTGCGGATGGTTCTTGGCCAACAACCCAACCGGACGGCTTCGTTCCCCTGCACTTTAATGCTGACGGTACTCCTATGGACCACGAGTTTTACGCTCGCCACGCTGGCTACGTTGAGGACACGGAAATCTCCCATCTGCCTACCGATGTACAGCTTGATCAGCGGAGAGGGGAAAATCATTCTGTACTTGTACGTCATCGATTTCACCTTCTGCGTCGCCGTGGTGTCGGCCTCTTACATTATGATTGCCCAGGCATTAAGAAAAAACGCGCAGGTGAGAAAATGCCCCATTATCACCGTCGACGCCACCAGGCCGCAACCTTTCATCGCCCCCGGAGTGGACGGGGTACAGTGTGCCGTCCCGGCGTTATACCGGAACCAGAACTACAACAAACTTCAGCACGTCCAGACTCACGCCTACACAAAAAAGTTGAGCCAAATGCCGGTGCCGGCCAGTAGACTACAGCTGGTGTCGGCCGTCAACCTGTCCACCGCCAAGGATTCCAAAGCGGTGGTGACTTGTGTTGTGATCGTACTATCCGTCCTCATCTGCTGCCTGCCACTCGGCATTTCTTTGGTTCAAGACGTCTTGACTAACAGTAGCAGCTTCATCCTATACCAGTTTGAGCTTTGTGGGTTCACACTGATATTTTTGAAGTCCGGATTGAACCCCTTTATCTACTCCCGTAACAGCGCCGGCTTGAGGAGGCGAGTGCTATGGTGCATCCAATATATCGCCCTTGGGTTTTTATGCTGCAAACAAAAAACAAGACTACGGGCGATGGGCAAGGGCAGCTTGGAGATGAACAGAAACAAGTCCTCTCACCATGAAACCAATTCTGCCTATATGTTGTCACCGAAACCCCCCAAAAAGTTTGTTGACCAAGCCTGCGGCCCAAGCCATTCAAAAGACAGCATCCTAAGCCCTAAAGGATCAGGGGGGCACCAACACTATGCCCAAAGTAGTTCTACCCCTATCAATACCCGCATAGAACCCTACTATAGCATCTACAACAGCAGCCCATCCCAAGAAATAAGTACCCCCAACAGCCTGCAACCGGTCAACTCCACATTCGGGTTTGCCAAATCGTATATTGCCATGCATTACCATACCACTAATGACTTAATGCAAGAGTGTGAGACTACTTCTGCCAAGCAGATCCCCGTGCCATCCGTCTGACCGAGACTGTAATATGCATCTTGTAACATGTTATTAAACTTGCCATAAAGTTCTAGGTTTACAATTTACAGTTTCATAAGTATTAGGACTCATGTACTAAAAGATATTTTTCATATAACTTTATTAAACAGTGTAACACTTCACATTAACAAGGAGGACTACTTTTTTTTAATCATTATTATTATATGCAAGCTTATATTTGGGTATTCTATTATCGCACCTTTCATCGTTTCTGTGAGTCTATGATCTTAGCCCTGTTATCGGATGCGGTTTTAGTCCTCGTTATACAGCGTATACCGTACGATCCATTCATAAGCTCTGTATTTTCTGCATTTTCGGGCCGGTGGTCCGTCATTGGTATTATTTCGGATGCTTTGGAGTAGAAGGGTAAAATGATTGGGGGTAATAAGAGGGATTTTTTATTATGAAAATGTATTTTTGTACTGGATGTCAAATATGTTTAAGTGTGAGGAAATGTTTGGGGGACCTTTTGTAAGAAGATGATAATGAATTGAAATATTTGCCGGGGTCTCATCATTGTCAATAAAATTTGTAATCCATTATTTTTGCTCATGATCGAACAGATGCCGGACTGCGAAATATTCATCCATTCTTTGTATGGGACGGAAGGCGGCTTCACATGAGCGTATTTGCGGGTGAATGAGGTTTGGAGAGGGCTATCGTAAGGGTTTTGCGCGTGCGTCTGCGAGTATTACTGTAGTCTTTGCGCGCGCAGGGCCAGTTCACATACCCTTTCCGGGGAAATAATCATAAGGGCCAGCCGTCTTCTTTTTTTGCGCAGTGTCACACCCTTCTCCTTGCGTATTTGCTCGTCTCCCAGAGACTTCTATGGGACTTTTACTGTGTAAAACGCAGAATGATAGAGCAGGTCCTACTTTTTTGCGCTTGTGAGAACGAACCTATTGAAATTGAATGGATTCGGTTCTCTATTCAACACACAGATTTTACATCCCCAAAAATGTGCGCAAACACGCTCGTCCGAAGAAGCCCTGATAGCAAGAAATGTTGGGATCAAATGAGAGCAAGAATCACTGACATCCCTTACCTATGTAGCCCTTCACTATGCTTGCTCCCGCGGCACCAGTCGCTGCATTGTTTGTTTCCATCAGCAACTGTCTCTCACATCACATCCTGGCCGGCTGTCCTCCCTCTAAACTCCAGAGTCTGTTATCCTCTGTACTGGTTTTCGAGTCATCAGAGCAGTGGAACTTAGAGGGAGGTAGATGTAAGCGGCACTGAGGTAGGTGGGCATGCGCAATTCACACTTGAGATTGAGAAACTGCTCCGGACTGATGCCTACTTCTGGTCCTGTCCACCCACCCAGTCTATTTAACTAAGAAATGACTAAGACATGGACAGAACTGGAGGGCAGGAGCATCTCTGAGATGATGGGCAAGACGTCAGCGGAAGGCTGAAAAATAGCTGAGTATCCTTGTAAAGGAACACAAAACCTAGAAGTGATTGAGTGAAAATATAAATGGAGAGTGAGGGCTTGGCTATTTCTCAGTCCGAGGGACTTCTATAAGCTTCGACTACAGTCTCATATAACCCTAACAGAGAAACGGCTTTAACGCCTTTTTTTCTAAAGGGGGTTGGCCTTAATCTAAGGGGTTTGGTTTGGCATCAGCTATAATCAGAACAGTAGGGTTAGAATGAAGGTTGGGTCTTACGTAGCGAATAGCACATGGCCGGGTCTCAACTGCATTTTGGCTGAGGGTATAGCACTTACACCAGTCACTTACTCATTGCGGTCCAACTCAAGTACTAATGACATATTAAAAAAATTAGCGAGAACAGAGCTTGATTTTTATTCCATTTTTTAGGTTTCCCTAAGGTCAGGGGTTTAATCCAAATCATATTCCAGGCCGGTAATGTAATCAGTGATAAGTTGGCATTTCAGTTTCCAATGGTTCATGGCAATTGGTAAGAAATGCTGGGTTTCTTGAGCGGTTAGTGAAGAACATCTAAACTTTAGATTCTAAAGTCACCTCCATAGCCACCTGCCAAAGGAGGAAATGTAAACTTTGTTTTAATGTTTACTTAAAGGGATTGTCCACTTGTAAACTATTGCTGGCCTATCCTTAAAGTTGGCCATCAATAGTAGATCGGTTGGGGGTTGCTGCCCAGGACCTTACCAATCAGCTGTTTGAAGGCTCCTGCACTAAGTAGATTTCTTCAGGCAACAGACAGCTTCATTCCCACTGTAGTGGCCAGGCTTGGTATTGCAGGCCAAGCCTGGACACTGCAGTGGCAATGGAGCTGTCTTCTTCCTGCAGAAATCAGCTTGGTGTATAAGCACAGTGGCCTGAGCAAACAACTGATCAGCGAGGATCTGAGCCAGTGCAGCTTTGCCGATCTGCTATTGCTGGCCAATTTTAAGGCTAAGTCATCAATAGTTTATAATTGGGCAACCCCTTTAATGATCTAAGATTGATGTAACTATTGCCAAAGGTGCTTTTGGTGTGCATTTTTCCTTCCAGTATCTATTAATGCATTGTGGGAAGGTTTGTATCATTTCCTCCTCTGGGGAAGATGATAAATACAGACAGGAGACCTCCATCAGCATTAGAGACAGAAGCCATCTAGCTGTAAGCATTTTGTGTAGCCTTTTACATTTTTTTCCTAGGGCATTGTAACTATAATTATGTTCTTCATGGAAATATGCTATTCTTTCAACCATACACAGTTAAAGGATGTATAGACTTATCAAGCAAGACATTAAAACTACCACTCATGTTAGATCCCTCATGCTGCTAAAACAGCTTCAACCCATCAAGGCATCCAAGACCTCTGAAAGTGCCTTTGGTATCCAATGCCAAGATGTTAGAAGCAAATTCTTTACAGCGACCCTCCATGTCTGGACAAACAAAGATGGCCACACCAGCTTATCTGCCTACCTGATGGACTAATTAGGCATCCTAATACATGGTGTGTAAAGGCCCAATTACATGCAAAGATAATCTTTCAAACGACTGAAAGATTTTGTGATCTATTTGTATGAAGTGTTAATGGTCATTAACATTTTAAAATCTTTATTTGCATGTAAAAGGACCTCCAGAAGCTGTTTGCAGAGCCCAGGGTGTAATTAATCACATGCCCAGCTGTGCACACAGCTGCATTGTTCTGCTTACAGCTGATGGCAGAATACAATGTTATTTGCCAACTCCCGTGGAAATAACAGCGTGCGGTCTACTGATAGATAAACAATGGATTTTAAGTTCACCTTAAAATCATTGTTCAAATGAAAACTGCATGATGCCCGCGTTTACGTGTAACGATTATCGCTCATTTTTGGTTGTCTGAACACATTTTGAGCGATAATCGTGACATGTAAATGGGCCTAATGCCACTACACCTGCTTTGATTAACCAGTGCTACCCCCATTAACAGTACGCAGTGTCTTCGACTTCTACTGTATACTAATGTACAGTGTGCACCAAAGTAGTAGTTCGGTCATCTTTGTTTGTCCAGGCCTAGAGGGTCGCTTTAAGTCATGTAAGTTGTAAAGTTGAGCCTTGTTTTTACAGTATTTACAGATTTAAGAATGTGTGAGAAATTATAGTTATTCCCTTTTCTCAGAATCGGGGATAACTTTATCATTGGTGGGGAACTAACCCCTTGGACCCCCTACTGGTCTCAAGAACAGGGGTTCAGTTGCTCAATTTACTTCAATGACAGCGCTGGAAATTGCCGAAGTGCCTGAACTCAATAACCTCAGGCACGGTCACTGAAGTAATTGGAGCAGTGGCTGGGGCTTCATTCACTCCCAGACGTCAGACCCCCAACGATCAGAAATGTATCCCATATCCTGTGGGGATAGAGGATAACTTTATAACTTGGCACAAATCACCACCCCAAACCTTTTGTCATCTTCCTGAGAAGCTTCCTGAACAATTTTGCAGTAGGGCATCATCTTGCTGAAAGTGGCCACTGCCATTAGAACATATTGGTTCCATAAAGAGGCGTACTTGGTCTAAAACAGTGTTTAGGTATGTGCTGAAACATCATCAACATGAATGTAAGGTTTCCCAGTAGAGCCACATAACCTCTGATAGCTTGCCTTTCACCCGAGGTAAGTAACACACAAACAAGCACCCAAAAAAAAATGTAACTGATCTCACCAGCCCCCGTTCTTCCATTGCTCCATGGCCGACTTCTGATGCTCAGGTGCCCACTGGAGGTGGTGGACTGGGTCAACTCTAACCACTCTCTTTTGAGTATGTAGCTCCATATGATCATGTTTACCGCTTGTCTTTTAGTAGGTACTAACCACTATATAACCACAACACCCCCATCAGACCTGCTGTTGTGGAGGTGCTCAGCCCCAGTCTTCTAGACATCAGAATTTGGTCCTTGTCAATGTCTGCCATATGCTTGTCCCACTTCATTCAGTCTTCCTCAACAACTCACCCTTGCAGACTGAAACTGTCAAAGTATTTTACGGATGTTTTTTACTTTTTAGGCTGGGTTCACACCGCAATTCCGCCCGCGGCTCCTATTCCCGGGATTAGCCAGCAAAGTGGATGAGATCTTGCAAAAATCTCGTCCACACGTTGCGCCCAATCTGTTGCAGCCATGCTGCGTGGAAACAGACATGCGGCGCGGAAAACAAAGACGCAGCATGTCTATTTTTTTCATTTCTGCAGTGGCCTCTCTATGGGAGAGATGGCCGCGGCGGAAATACAGGTGGCGAAGCAGTTTCAAAACCTGCTAATTTGGAGCTGCGCTTATCCCGTGAAAATTTAGAGCTGCCTTGACATGGGCTGTAAATGCTGCAAAATTTCCACAATGGATTTTGCAGCAGAGATTCCGCAGTGTTAACAGTACAAAGCATATAGAGATTTCTCAAATGGGGTGAAAGTTTTCCACAACAAATCCACATCCATGTTTTTGAAAAATGCCGCAGATTATAAATCCCCGACATGTCTATTGATGCCGCAGATTATAAATCCCCGGCCTGTCTATTGATGCCGCAGATTATAAATCCCCGGCCTGTCTATTGATGCCGCAGATTATAAATCCCCGGCATGTCTATTGATGCCGCAGATTATAAATCCCCGGCATGTCTATTGATGCCGCAGATTATAAATCCCCGGCCTGTCTATTGATGCCGCAGATTATAAATCCCCGGCCTGTCTATTGATGCCGCAGATTATAAATCCCCGGCATGTCTATTGATGCCGCAGATTATAAATCCCCGGCATGTCTATTGATGCCGCAGATTATAAATCCCCGGCCTGTCTATTGATGCCGCAGATTATAAATCCCCGGCCTGTCTATTGATGCCGCAGATTATAAATCCCCGGCCTGTCTATTGATGCCGCAGATTATAAATCCCCGGCCTGTCTATTGATGCCGCAGATTATAAATCCCCGGCCTGTCTATTGATGCCGCAGATTATAAATCCCCGGCCTGCCTATTGATGCCGCAGATTATAAATCCCCGGCCTGTCTATTGATGCCGCAGATTATAAATCCCCGGCCTGTCTATTGATGCCGCAGATTATAAATCCCCGGCCTGTCTATTGATGCCGCAGATTATAAATCCCCGGCATGTCTATTGATGCCGCAGATTATAAATCCCCGGCCTGTCTATTGATGCCGCAGATTATAAATCCCCGGCCTGTCTATTGATGCCGCAGATTATAAATCCCCGGCCTGTCTATTGATGCCGCAGATTATAAATCCCCGGCCTGTCTATTGATGCCGCAGATTATAAATCCCCGGCCTGTCTATTGATGCCGCAGATTATAAATCCCCGGCCTGTCTATTGATGCCGCAGATTATAAATCCCCGGCCTGTCTATTGATGCCGCAGATTATAAATCCCCGGCCTGTCTATTGATGCCGCAGATTATAAATCCCCGGCCTGTCTATTGATGCCGCAGATTATAAATCCCCGGCCTGTCTATTGATGCCGCAGATTATAAATCCCCGGCCTGTCTATTGATGCCGCAGATTATAAATCCCCGGCCTGTCTATTGATGCCGCAGATTATAAATCCCCGGCCTGTCTATTGATGCCGCAGATTATAAATCCCCGGCCTGTCTATTGATGCCGCAGATTATAAATCCCCGGCATGTCTATTGATGCCGCAGATTATAAATCCCCGGCATGTCTATTGATGCCGCAGATTATAAATCCCCGGCCTGTCTATTGATGCCGCAGATTATAAATCCCCGGCCTGTCTATTGATGCCGCAGATTATAAATCCCCGGCCTGTCTATTGATGCCGCAGATTATAAATCCCCGGCCTGTCTATTGATGCCGCAGATTATAAATCCCCGGCCTGCCTATTGATGCCGCAGATTATAAATCCCCGGCCTGTCTATTGATGCCGCAGATTATAAATCCCCGGCCTGTCTATTGATGCCGCAGATTATAAATCCCCGGCCTGTCTATTGATGCCGCAGATTATAAATCCCCGGCATGTCTATTGATGCCGCAGATTATAAATCCCCGGCCTGTCTATTGATGCCGCAGATTATAAATCCCCGGCCTGTCTATTGATGCCGCAGATTATAAATCCCCGGCCTGTCTATTGATGCCGCAGATTATAAATCCCCGGCCTGTCTATTGATGCCGCAGATTATAAATCCCCGGCCTGTCTATTGATGCCGCAGATTATAAATCCCCGGCCTGTCTATTGATGCCGCAGATTATAAATCCCCGGCCTGTCTATTGATGCCGCAGATTATAAATCCCCGGCCTGTCTATTGATGCCGCAGATTATAAATCCCCGGCCTGTCTATTGATGCCGCAGATTATAAATCCCCGGCCTGTCTATTGATGCCGCAGATTATAAATCCCCGGCCTGTCTATTGATGCCGCAGATTATAAATCCCCGGCCTGTCTATTGATGCCGCAGATTATAAATCCCCGGCCTGTCTATTGATGCCGCAGATTATAAATCCCCGGCCTGTCTATTGATGCCGCAGATTATAAATCCCCGGCCTGTCTATTGATGCCGCAGATTATAAATCCCCGGCATGTCTATTGATGCCGCAGATTATAAATCCCCGGCATGCCTATTGATGCCGCAGATTATAAATCCCCGGCATGTCTATTGATGCCGCAGATTATAAATCCCCGGCATGTCTATGGATGCCGCAGATTATAAATCCCCGGCATGTCTATGGATGCCGCAGATTATAAGTCCCCGGCATGTCTATGGATGCCGCAGATTATAAATCCCCGGCATGTCTATTGATGCCGCAGATTATAAATCCCCGGCATGTCTATGGATGCCGCAGATTATAAATCCCCGGCATGTCTATGGATGCCGCAGATTATAAGTCCCCGGCATGTCTATGGATGCCGCAGATTATAAGTCCCCGGCCTGTCTATGGATGCCGCAGATTATAAATCCCCGGCCTGTCTATGGATGCCGCAGATTATAAATCCCCGGCCTGTCTATTGATGCCGCAGATTATAAATCCCCGGCCTGTCTATTGATGCCGCAGATTATAAATCCCCGGCCTGTCTATTGATGCCGCAGATTATAAATCCCCGGAATGTCTATTGATGCCGCAGATTATAAATCCCCGACATGTCTATTGATGCCGCAGATTATAAATCCCCGGCATGTCTATTGATGCCGCAGATTATAAATCCCCGGCATGTCTATTGATGCCGCAGATTATAAATCCCCGGCATGTCTATTGATGCCGCAGATTATAAATCCCCGGCATGTCTATTGATGCCGCAGATTATAAATCCCCGGCATGTCTATTGATGCCGCAGATTATAAATCCCCGGCATGTCTATTGATGCCGCAGATTATAAATCCCCGGCATGTCTATTGATGCCGCAGATTATAAATCCCCGGCATGTCTATTGATGCCGCAGATTATAAATCCCCGGCATGTCTATTGATGCCGCAGATTATAAATCCCCGGCATGTTTATTGATGCCGCAGATTATAAATCCCCGGCCTGTCTATTGATGCTGCAGATTATAAATCCCCGGCATGTTTATTGATGCCGCAGATTATAAATCCCCGGCATGTCTATTGATGCCGCAGATTATAAATCCCCGGCATGTCTATTGATGCTGCAGATTATAAATCCCCGGCATGTCTATTGATGCCGCAGATTATAAATCCCCGGCCTGCCTATTGATGCCGCAGATTATAGCTCCCCGGCATGTCTATTGATGCTGCAGATTATAAATCCCCGGCATGTTTATTGATGCCGCAGATTATAAATCCCTTTCATGTCTATTGATGCTGCAGGGTTAAAGCCCAACGCAGATCTGTAAGAAAAACTGTGGCTAAATCTACATTTGGGTAGATAGTTTTTCCATAGCTAGATCAAGACAGTGCCCCTTAAACATGCATTCCCAGACTGAATAACTGCTAAATGCCTCAGTCAACGCTCATCTCCAGAAGAAGTAAAGGGCCGGGCATGCTGAAATCCAACATTCGCAGTTTTTATTTCTAGAGGGACAGCCCCATATAAAACTAGACCAATAGTGGGTGAATCCTGCCGAAATCATTGATCAAACATTTAATATGTAAACAACTATTTTTTTCAGATCACCGCAAACACATTCCTTGCAAAACATTGACAATGGCACAGGTCCTAAACATGCGGCACTTAAATGTGTTATCCCATGAAAGTAACTATACCCTATCCTGTGGATGGGAAATAACTTGTCTGCTCCGTGGGGCTCTGACCTCTGGGACCCGCACTGATCATGAGGTCAGGGGTTAAGGCGGCCCGCAAACAAATGCAGTGATAGTCACGCGTGTGCACCGCCGCTCCATTCATTTCAATGGTACTGCCAGAGATAGAATTGCCACATGCTCAGCCAGCTCTGGCATTCCCATTGGGACCCTCATTCTCGTGATCAGTGGGGGTCCAGTGATGGGGGAAAACCTTGTACAGAAACAAAATGGGTTGAGGGTGAAAAAAAAAAAAGATTCTACAACCTTTAGTGTAGTTCATAATCTGTTATTATCGAATATGAAATTAAAAATATTCTCAGGAGTAACAAAGGAGCCTCAAAAAATGTTTCACATTTGGACATAATAGGTTTTTATACAGGGTGAGCCATGGAAAAGTAGTCCGGCACCACACTCTTATGAAAGCTGCCTAAAAGAAAATCTGTCTGATGCCCAAAGCAACCAATCACAGCGAAGCTTTCATTTCTTATATTGGTGGGGTACAATAAAAGCTGCGCTATGATTGGTTGGTATGGGCATAAAAAGTTCTGATGCTGGGCTACTTTTCTGTGGCCTACCTGGTATTATCGCACAATGTCAGTTTTCAGGTTGACTCACATATAAAACACACCCAACCAGTACAGAGTGATAGACCATACATACTGTATAATGTGTATACGGAGAAGCTTGAAATCACTTCCCAGACCTGCTGCAGCACATCATTTAATGATCCACAGATCAGACATCATCCATAAGACAGAATACCCGTAATAATGTCATTGTCATGAAACATATCATGCAGTCACGCTGAACGCTTTCAGAAACATACAAAAAAGTTATTGTATTTAAAATCTGTATTATCCAATATATACACACATACATATACACAAATGTCTTGGAAGTTTGTACACTGGATCCTGCTGACTGATTATATGTCCCAGGACAATCATCTTCATTCTTTATCTCAATTCGGAATGGAGAGAAGTCCGTTGTCATCAGCCGTATCGAGAATCTTACATATTACCGGTGATTCCACCTATAGAGAACAGAGGGAACACGGTCATTTACTAAGGTTTGCATTCACCTTTATAAGAGGTGGATGTTTGATTGCAGACATAAGACCAACCTCCTGTGTACAGTACATGCGCAAATGCTACACCAAGTGTCTCCTTCAAAGAGGTTGTACCCAAATAGACTTTAATCGTATATCCATAGGATAAGATGATAAAAGACTGATCGGTGGGGGAAGAGGGGGGGAGGAGGGGGGGGGGGGGGGGGGGGGGGAGGTCTTCCCGCTAAGACTCCCACCAATCACTCTGGGCTTGCAACAGCCATATGTAGTGACGTCCGATTGAAACGTTGCTGCTTATATCTTGTGATAGGGTAAATAAACCAATTTTTCCATACTTGCACCCCTGCAAGTATATTGCGGTACAACCCCTTTGAGACACTGCGAAAGTAAAGTGGCATATACCCTTCACAGTTTAGACAAAAAGAATTATAAAAACTAATCTTTTTATTAGATAACTTAAAAAAAAACATAAAACACAAATATGGCACTACACACAAACCTCAGGGTTACCAGGGGTGTACAAGTCTCTATGGGAGACTTCTACCACTTGCTACCTACGGTTTTTACCTCTTCTTTATATTCAGAAGAGGTGGTCTAGTATACTGGTAGGTTAAATCTAATAAGAGCTAGGGCAATGTGGTAGGATAGTTGGTCTAAGAAAAAGTTCTAAAACTCGGAACTCAAAATGTCATTTTTCCTATGTGTCTTTCCCTGTTGTCAATTTGTTAGTTGAGAAATAGGTCACTGTTGATAAGCCATACTGATATCTAGTTGCCTTAATGGATGACATTAAGTGCACCCCACGTTATCAGTTTATCTGAACAGTGAAATGATGTTACATATAGGAGTGTAATACACACATCCACTAGATATGGGAAAGAGTGACAACTTCAGAAGACATGAGTCACAGGTAGTTATTGTGATTTCCCATCTGCCTAAGTGCTCAAGATCTCATATATTTGTCACGAAAGAAAACTCAAGTGAACGCCCATTTAAAGTGAACAGTGGGCGATTTATGCTGCTCTTGAATGAAAATATATGGTCTTATGTGATGCTTTTTCGCCTTTTATTGGTTCAATTCAAGCATGCATAAGCTTGGTAATTAGTACTTTTATGATTTCCTTGCAATCTCATAATACTTTTTAATCTTATCTTGATTCAAATCAAGCATACAATGGCTTGGTCAATAGTACTTGTGTAGTCTTTTTGCAATCTCGACGCGTTTCTCCGCTAGTAGTGGCGGGTCATCAGATTTTGTTAAGTTAGTACCATAGGTATTATAACTTGATATCGATTCTAAAATTCGAGTCTTAGATCAATATTAGTGTGGAGGTCTCGTATTATCCCTAGTAGGCAGGAGTATGAAGGCTTTATTGTTTAAGAGATCAGTATACTTATAATAGAGTGCAGCTTAGATGCAGCAGGTAATCACTCAGTATATTATTGATCTCAATAGAATATGGGAATGCATATTATAGCATAACTCCTATAGGAGGATAGCCCGCAGTATGTCATAGGCTATCCTATCCAGATAGTCACTCTGACTGATCCCATATAATATAGGAGTTTGGAGTTATAGCATAATTCCTATAATATAATAGCCCACGGTGTATCAGGAACTGTCATGTCTATAATGATACCCCGCTGCTCATAGTATGAAAGCACCTCTCTTGGCTAGAGCTTAATAAATTCCTAACTGTCTATGTCTAGCAGAGCATCCACAGTCTAATAGAAAAATAGTAGCGCCTCTGGCCTTGATGGTAGGTCAGGGCTATCTGTGCATTGTTGAAATGTCAGTCCTTTTAAAGCAAGCTTTGGCTCCTCCTTAGGAGGGAGTGTAGCAACATTGGGCCAATCGTGTCGCATAGGGGCGGGGTTTCATTCTGTCAATAGTGGTCAATCCTCTTTTTTGATGATGTATAAAGCAGGGAGTATAGCCATCTATACTTGTTTGTCTAGAAGAGTAAACATTGTGCCTACCGATCGTTCTTTTCACTGCTACGATTTATCTACAGACCTTAAATTGTATGGTATGTTTCCATAGAAAGTTCCTCCCATATGGGGCCACGCTACCAGTAAGGCCATTTGATAGCAAGAGGAGAGGGGCAATGGCCGCGCCGTTGCGCGATGACGTCACATTGCGTGTATGCGTCACCGCGTCACGCGCTATCACGTGATCGGCATCAAAAGGTCTGAGTTCAATAGACCGTGGGGCGCGGTGTAGTGAGCCGCGGTGACGTAGATGAAGGCGTGGCTAGTCATCTAGCGGTCATATGATCTAGTTGCCACACAGTGTGGGCACATCATTAACAAGTGCCATATTGGCGATGATGACGTGGCTATACTCAAAGCGGTCATGTGACCCTCATAGGGGTCACATGTTCACAAGATCTCGGCTGATATCACTGGATTAGCATGCATAATTATATATCTTCAAATGGCCACTATGGATCACATAAGTCATTAAAGAGCATTGTATTAACGTTGATGACGTAGCTGTTCCCCAAGCGGACGGCTAGTACCAGCAGATTGTTATGCATAATTGTATATATTCAAATAATTATCTTTGATCTGTATACTCGTTTTGGTTTGTCTAAAATCCGACAGTATGCATAAAGGTGTTATTTTTTGTTTTCATGGGAAGCAGCATGTATCCTTCATTTATTTGTTATATGTATAGTGTATTTATAAGAAAATATTTGTGTTTTTTCGGCATTACAGCAGGTACATATAAGCGTCTTTTATTGTCAATTACTTGGGCTATTAGTATTCGTTGTCGATATAGCTTGCCCTAGATAAAGAAAAAAGCCAAGTAATATCTACAATAGGCTTTTTGGTCAATAATTATTTATTTTAAAGACGTATATGGACTCATTTTCTATATACTTTGTAGAATACATGATTGAATGAAAAACCTTTTCATCCACTCAGTTATTTCTTTATGTTCCTAGTCACTTTTTTCTCGCTTTCCTATGTAGTTGGACTATAAGGCCTAAACGAATGTTTCCATGTCTACGAAATCCTCTCTTTCAGTTCTCCTTGTTTTTTCATTTTCATAGGAAACAACTGAAGATCAATTGTTCATTCAACCCCTTAGGTTGTACTGTCTCCATCCTATATATCCATCTCGCTTCTTTTTGGAGGAGGAGGGTGTCAATGTCTCCTCCTCTTGCGTCTTTCCTTATAAGTTTGATCCCTTGAAATTTAATACAATCAGAGTTGCCTTCGTGTACGTCCCAGATGTGGTTCGATATTGGCGTTTTCTCCTTTCTTCTTACGTTGCCAATATGTCCTAAAATTCTCCTCCTAAACTCTTTTCTGGTTTTACCAATGTACTGTTTCTCAAATACACAAGTAGCGAGATAGACAATATTTCGAGTGGTACAATTGAAAAAGTTTTTTGTCATATATGTTTTTCCAGTCACACTCGATGAGGAGCTGCTTCTTTCAATGAAGCTGCAAGCTGCACAGTTGGAACATGAGAACGTTCCATTAGGTACATTCCTAACAGCCAGTTTCCGTCTTGTTTTTTCCGGTCTAGATGGCTCCTGATGAGATGGTCCCTGATATTTCTTCCCCTCCTATACGTTATTCTTGGGTTTTCCGGGATTATGTCTTTGAGGTCTTTGTCATGGGATAGAATGTCCCAATATCTCTCAAGTACTTTCTTAACCTCCAGATGTGCTGTGTCATAGGTTCCCAAAACCTTTATGTTAGGGGCTTCCCCTCTTTCCTTTGGGATCAGTAGTTGTTCTCTTTTCTGTTCACATGCGTATTTATATGAGCTGTCCAAGAGGGTTGATGGATACTTCCTCTGTTTGAACCGATCATAGAGTTTCTTACTTTCGGTTTCGAAGTTCCCTGTCTCTGAACAGTTCCTCCTTACACAGAGATATTGCCCTTTGGGTATTCCCTTTTTTTAGGAATAGGGGTGGAAGCTGTCCCATCTCAAAAGATTGTTTGTTGCCGTAGGCTTACGGTAAAGGTTGGAGGATATTGAGCCGTCTTGTTTAATTTCTATAGTCACATCTAGGAATTCTATAGAGCAATCACTGATTGATGATGTAAAACGTAGGTGGAGCTCGTTGCAGTTGAGGAAATCCAAGAATTCATTAAATTTTCTCTCACTACCAGACCAGAGGATAAGAATGTCGTCAATATATCTTGTCCATAGGACGATATCTTGAGACTAGTTAGAGTTTTCCTCTGCAAATACGACCTTTTCCTCCCACCAGCCCAGGTACAGGTTGGCATACGATGGGGCACAAGGAGTCCCCATCGCAGTGCCCCTGAGCTGGTGGAAGTACTTCGAGTCGAAGAGGAAAAAATTGTGAGTTAGAATAAATTCTAGTAGTGAGAGGACGAACTCCGTGTGTTCGGACATATAGATGCCTCTTTGTGAGAGGAAGTGCTGTGCCGCCCTGATGCCACCCTGGTGTGGAATAGAACTATATACAGCTTCCACATCCAGAGTGGCAATCAGGGTTCCAGGATCTACAGAGATATTCTGTAACTGTCTGAGGAGATCCATGGTATCTCTCGCAAAAGACGGCAGAGAGGATACGAATGGTCTCAAGATCCTGTCCACATATTGACTTGGGTTCTGGGTCAGATTGTTAATGCCAGAAATAATAGGTCTCCCTTTTAAAGGCTCGAGACCTTTATGCACTTTTGGGAGAGAGTAGAACGTGGATGTCCGTGGAGTGTCGTTCAACATGAATCGGTATTCGGATTCGTTAATCAGTTGATTTTCCTTTGCTCGCATTAGTAGATTTCTGAGCTCAGCCCAATATTTTTGTGTGGCATCAGAAGTCAATTTGATGTAGGTGTCTCCATCCCCTAGGAGTCGGTTACACATTTGGATGTACTGTTCAACATCCATGAGTACTATGTTACCCCCCCTCATCCGAGGGTTTTATCACCAGGTTATCTGTATTTTTAAGAGTGTTGAGTGCTTCAAGTTCCTGTTTGGACATATTTGGAAACCTAAAGGTTCGTGGTTTCAGAGTTTTTAAGTCTCTCAGGACCAGTTGCTTGAACATATCTAACTCTGGGCTATGGACCACCGGAGGTGAGGTTTTGTTTGATAGTTTAAGGTCGGTAAAGGGACCAATACCTATTCTTTCATTCTCCAGAGATTCAAGGGTATTTATAGCTTGTATATCTCCTAGTTCGAGGCCCAACTCCTGTGCTCTTGTTTTGTCTTTTTGGATGAAATATTTTCTCCATCTTAGTTTTCTGGTGAAGAGGGAGATGTCCTTCGTCCAGACGAACGGGTCATACTGGGTCGTCGGGATGTCTCCAACACAGAGCACTCAACAGTGGTGAGCTTGTGTTTAGAAAAATTAATTATTTGCATAGTCTCACTTTGTGACCGATCAGTGGGGGATGGATTAGTATCCGTGGCCTCCATATCTATCGTTGGGTGTATGAGTCCCAGCTTCCCCTCAAAAAATATCTTGATATTGGTTGATCAAGAAAATTGTTTGTATTTTGTCTTGCTCTTCCTCTACCACGAAAGGGACGACGTCCCCTGTTCTGTCGAGGGGGAAGGTAAGTTCTCCTATTTGTTGTTAACTTGTTGTCAGATGATTCAAAGTCAGAAGAGCTCGCCTCGGTTTCTTAGGGCGATTTTGCGTTTGCATAGACCTTTTGATCTCGAAAGTCTTGAAGATCCCTCATAAATAAGGAATGCTTCCGTTCTTTTATATTCTGAGTGTATCTCTCAATTTGATTCTGTAGTGTTTTTTCTTTTAATAAAAATAAATAAATAAATAAATAAAAAAAAAAAAAACGGGATCCGCGGCAAACTTTTTAGCTTGTTCTATGCTCTCTTCCAATGTTTTCTGATCTTTAATAAGAGTATTCTTTTACTCCTCTAATAGTAGTTGTATTAATCTTAGAGAAGATTCAGTAGAGGTTTCTTCCCATTTTCTCATGAACTCTTTTGTTCTGAGACGGGGTGGGGGCAAAACTAGATTTCGCAGGCCCCTAGGGACAATTTTTTGTTCTATGTACCTCTGGAGGCCCTGGACCTCCCACCAACATCGAGTATATTCTTTATACTCTTTAGTAAGGGTTTTGAAGCATGAGTTAAGGGTGAGGTGGAGATTATTAGGGTTGTAGGAATCCTCGGAGAAGACAGAGCTTGCTTCTGTTAACCATTCATTGGGATTTATATTTGATGAAAGAAAACCTGCCATAATCTAAAGTATCTGGTCACAGAGGCAGAAAAGTCTAATATATCCAAGTAAAGCCCTTCACAGTTTAGACAAAAAGAATTATAAAAACGAATCTTTTTATTAGATAACTTAAAAAGAAACATAAAACACAAATAGGGCACTACACACAAACCTCAGGGTTACCAGAGGTGTACAAGTCTCTATGGGAGACTTCTACCACTTGCTACCTACGGTTTTTACCTCTTCTTTATATTCAGAAGAGGTGGTATAGTATACTGGTAGGTTAAATCTAATAAGAGCTAGGGCAATGTGGTAGGATAGTTGGTCTAAGAAAAAGTGGCATATACTTACTCCAAGTATGTACTGGCAAGTCTGTGGCTCGAGCATATATACAGTGACAGCATGTGGAGACTCGGACTCTTTACACCTAATAATAGACGTCAGAACAGTAAGCATAGTTGAGCGTTCCCATAAGGCCAACATACACGATAGTGCGAGGAGTACAGAGAATACTCACTTAAGTTTTACGATCACCTGCCTAGGCTTATTTGTCATTTCGCAGATATCTCCGCCGCCATAGAAATGTGACACCATTCTGCAAGAAAAACATGGTCTTAGGTCAAATTTTCCAAAAGCCAGTCAACTTTTGTACAAAAACAATGGGAAACCCTGCATGGGAAAAAAGTAGATCCGCCGGAATAACAAATGTAGAGAACATTGAGAGAGATTTATTAAAACTGGTGCAAAGGAAATGCAGCAGCCAATCACATTCCAGATCTCACTTTCCCAAAGCCCTTTTGGAAATTAAACAATCCAATTATTCTTCCAAGTTTCTTTTGCTCCAGTTTTGACAGATCTGCAGGGTCTCCTAAAAATACAACAATGACCAGTGATTGTCGTGCTCTTCTGTCAGGTCACATTTCTTATAGCAATTTTGTAGCAGTATCATTTGCAATAAAACTGGGTGACAACCAATATGAAGGCCACTATAGAACCCAAGGGTTGTCATAGTGCTTCCTGAATGATAAATCTACCCAGGTGTCCAGTCAATCATCACTAATGGTGGCAATTGTGCCACCCAATTCGTCTGGACCCAGATAGAACAAAGGCACATGGATATGCCATGATTCCTTAAATAACCAACCGCTGGTTTGAAAAAAAAAAAAAAAATCACTCTTGTGAATAGGATGAAGGATTCTTGGCAGCAGGTAGACTCCTAATCAAGTGAGGTGCTTCAGAGTCATCTAGTGATGGCATCATGCGCTTTCAGCAGAGCCCATTGTAAATTTTACTATACTTAATAAAAGGTCAGTGGTAAGAGAGTTATACTTTTGATCTTTTCCTTCATTCGCACTGCCAATTTTGTGTTTAAACAAAAAGTAAATACTAACATTCTGATGAATGTTAAGATTTCTTAGGTGCCGTTCACACTTAAGTTCTTCCCCCTCAAGTTTCTATTGCTTTTGGACAGTCCACATAGTGCACAATGCTGTGTTATCCTATGTACTTAAGAAAAAAGGAGATCTGGCAGCTATAAGCCCAAGAGGAGAGGATTTTGTTCATACCAGTATTATGGTTTCTTTTATTTCAGCAGGTGGAATAGCCAGAATCCATCACAGATGCTGCAAAATGGTAAGCCACAACACCAGTGAACCAATTCTATGGCTAGAATTGGCTATACAACGATTAAGGTCAGTCGAACCCGATGATTGTGGCTGGATTAGCTGACCATCTAACAGGTATTGGGGCGGCAGATATCAAGGGAAGAGGAATCAGGCAGTTTAATTTCAACGTGACCGAACCTTTTGTTCTCGGGGAGAAAAGCCATTTCCAGAAGTGACTGGCCGCAGCTTACTCCCCTCTCCCCATACAGAACACATGCACACCAAGCCCAGCATGAAGGTGTATGTGGGAAGTTTGGAACAGATGGGTGTCAAATACTAGTTCAGTTGACACCTACCTAAAATGTTTGGCCAGCTATAGAAATGGCACGGTCGATACAGCACGTTCTTTGTGCTCCACAGCAGCTACAGTTATGTTGCAACAGTAATGCCATTGCTATATAACAAGACTAACCTCACAGTCTGCACTCCCTCATCAGGTGGATGGTACAACCTTGCAACATTTTTCTTTGCCCATTCTAAGTGTTGCTCTTCTTTCCACATACCAACCACAAGGGTTGTTCTGCCAGTGTCCTTATCCTGCAAGTAAAAAGCCAGCAAAGAAATGGATTAGACCGTTCGTGAGCGATAAATATTGCAGTATTATATACACAAATTATGGAGTCCGTGCCATGCAACTACGTATACTAAAGAAGATGGGACTCACGGTTTTGCACAAATTTTTTTTTTATAACATTCTAAATGTAATAGTTCTGCGTGTGATTTACAGGGCCGCGCCCTTAACCCAATCTGCTGAAATGTATGTGCAGGACAATCCATAGTGATGCCACGTTACTTGCAAAGTCTAATGGTTTCGATGCGGTCCACTTGACTGCAGAAGAATCATAAAGAGGATTTATCATGTACTCAGTCACTAGCGGACATCAATCAAATGGGACATCAGCCATTGACACTGAACAGTGGAAACCATCCACATGACAGAATTCTAGGGCTGAACTAAATGGTATAAAATGGTAACCATAACATTTTCTTATGTAATTTCAAAACATTTTATATATTTCTTCTTTTGATTTTATGATTTGTTAATTATTACATTATATGGTTACAGGACGGGAAAAATCCCCTGCAACTTATGAAATCAACAATTTTAATTTTCACATTGCCCAATATATGGATCGGGTTTACCGTAATTATTATAATTAGAGAGATGACTAAGCATCCATGTTAACATCCTAAAAGGAGGTACTTTCTTAAGAGTTCAGAGTTCAATATAGCTATGTTAAAGTTTAGTATTGTTAAAGGGGTTGTCCCGCGCCGAAACGGGTTTTTTTTTTTTCAATAGCCCCCCCGTTCGGCGCGAGACAAACCCGATGCAGGGGTTTAAAAAAAAAAACAAAAAACGGATAGTACTTACCCGAATCCCCGCGCTCCGGTGACTTCTTACTTACCTTGCGAAGATGGCCGCCGGGATCTTCACCCACGGTGGACCGCAGGTCTTCTCCCATGGTGCACCGTGGGCTCTGTGCGTTCCATTGCCGATTCCAGCCTCCTGATTGGCTGGAATAGGCACACGTGACGGGGCGGAGCTACGAGGAGCAGCTCTCCGGCACGAGCGGCCCCATTCAGAAGGGAGAAGACTGGACTGCGCAAGCGCGTCTAATCGGGCGATTAGACGCTGAAATTAGACGGCTCCATGGAGACGAGGACGCTAGCAACGGAGCAGGTAAGTGAATAACTTCTGTATGGCTCATAATTAATGCACGATGTATATTACAAAGTGCATTAATATGGCCATACAGAAGTGCTGAACCCCACTTGCTTTCGCGGGACAACCCCTTTAACTTAGAAAAAGAAATTAATAAAAAAGCAGATAGGGCTCCATATTGCAATACATTTCTCTGAAAGGTCTGAATCCTCAGACATTAACCCTTCCATTGCCATGATCTCATTTAATTCCTGCATCCATTCAAGGTTAGTGAGTGTTTGTGGAGTCTTCCAATATCTGGAGATAACAGCATTAGCTGCAGACTTTAATGTTTAGTGTTCTCCTAATATTTGAAAAGAAGGCGCCTTCTAGTGGTTAAAAACGTGTACATGTATTTACCTCATGATACTGATGGACATATTTTCCGTAACAGAATTCATACTTCCACCAACCAACACCCTGCAAAAAAAAAAATAGAGAAAAATCAAATACACACATTATAATGGAAAAATACATTTTACCTAATAAAAAGGCAATCAGAGAAAGACAACCGGTCGTGGTCTGTAGTTTGTACCCCTGCCTTGGCAGTTAATTCTCTCTACCAGGGAGAAGTGAATAACCGCCCATTGTAATTACATCATGATTGCAGCATATTTTCCACACCTTCTATCAAACTGGAAACTTGCTTTAAAGTAAGTAGGGTTACTTTAAAGCAAGGGGTTAGTTTAGCCTGGGTTAGTTTCTTTCTGTCAATTAACAAAAGTGCAAAGTGAACAAAAGAGAAATCTTAATCAAATTAATATTTGGTGTGACCTTTGCCTTTAAAAATAACATCAATTCTTCTAGGTACACTTGTAGAAAGTCAGGGATTTTGTAGGATTATAGTCAGGTGTATGATTGACCAATTATACCAAACAGGTGATAATGATCATTTCCATATGTAGGTTGAAATAGTCATTAACTGAAACAGCTGTGTGAGGAACAGCCAAACTCTGAGGTTATGGAAGACAGTTTTATATCACAGGTCATACGCCATAGCAGGACTGAGCACAGTAAGACACAAAGTAGTTATACTGCATATGGTCTCTCCCAGGCAAAGATTTCCAAGCAGACTGGGGTTTCAAGATGAATTGTTCAAGAAGCGCAAAGAATCAGCCAATGCTGAAGACTGTAGAAGCATTGGTCAGCCAAGGACTGACTAACTTAGTGGAGTAGATCAAGGACACATACATACTTCACTTCTAAATCAAGAGATGTCCAGCAGTACCATTTGCTCAGAACTGGCAGAAACCAGAAGGACCCAGGGACACTCATCTACTGTTTGCAGACGTCTGGCTAGAAGTGGTCTTTGTGGAAGAATTGTGGCCATAGCAAAAACACCAAGCGACTCAGCTATGGATGAAGACACGGGAACTGGGGAGCAGAAAAAAAAGCAGCAGGTGCTCTGGACCGAAGAGTCAAATATTGAAATTCTCTTTTTGTCTGTAACAGAAGACCGTTTGCTTGCTGATGGGCTGGAGAGCAGTCCAATAATGGGTGTCTGCAGGTAGCAGGGAAGCATGGTGGAGAGCAGTACAATAATGAGTGTCTGCAGGCAGCAGTGAAGCATGGTGGAGAGCGGTCCAATAATGGGTGTCTGCAGGTAGCAGGGAAGCATGGTGGAGAGCAGTACAATAATGAGTGTCTGCAGGTAGCAGGGAAGCATGGTGGAGAGCAGTACAATATTGAGTGTCTGCAGGCAGCAGTGAAGCATGGTGGAGAGCAGTACAATATTGAGTGTCTGCAGGCAGCAGTGAAGCATGGTGGAGAGCAGTACAATAATGAGTGTCTGCAGGGAACAGTGAAGCATGATGGAGGTTCCTTGCAAGTATGAGGCTGCATTTCAGAAAATAGAGTTAGGGATTTGGTTAAGATTAATGGTATCCTCAATGCTGAGAAATACTGGTAGATACTTATCCATCATGCAATACCATCAGGGAGGCATCCGATTGGCTGCAAGGACCCCCCAAACATATAGCCAATGTCATGAAGAACTAAATTTAGCGTAAAAAAGTAAAAGGAGTCCTGGAAGTGATGATGTGGCCCCACAGAGCCCGGATCTCATCATCATCCAGTCTGTTCAGGTTTACATGAAGAGACAGAACGATGTGAGGAAGCTACATCCACAGATGATCTGTGCTTAGTTCTTCGAGATGTTTGGAACAGCCTGCCTGCAGTGTTCTTTCAAAAACTGTGTGCAAGTGTACCTAGAGGAAATTACGCTGAATTAAAGACAAAAGGTGGGCACATCTATTTTTGAAAGCATTCTTACTAGAGTCGAGCGAGCACGCTTGTTTAAGGCTGATGCTCAATCGAGCATCGGTCTTGTCAAGTAACTGATTACTTGACTGAGCACCATGCGTGGGGGCGGAGGGGGGCAGATCTCTCTCACTCTCCCCCCGCTCCCTCCCGCACGGTGCTCAGTCGAGTAATCAGTTACTCGACAAGACCAATGCTCGATCGAACATCAGCCCTAAACGAGCGTGCTCACTCATTTCTAATTCTTACCTTGCAGCATTTTTCCCACACCTGTCTAAAACTTTTGCACAGTATTGTATATCATTGTAAAATGAAAAAAGTTCTGCAACTTTCTAATATACTTTGAATGTTAATTCTTCATTGGTGTCAATTCCTCCCGATTGAATGGGATCTTTCACCCAGAGGCATATTTTTAGCTCTTGATGTTTAAAAAGGCTAGTCAAGCAGTAAAAAGGTTGCACTTCGGGCTAACAATAAGTGTCATATATGCTCGTTCCTGTCCCCTAATGTGGTTATATCTATGATCAAATAAGCAGTGGAAATTTATACGACTTAGGTTTTTAACTAAACATGCAGTTTTCATCCTCGCAGATCCATAGGAAGCAGCATAAATACCAAGTGGTCAAGTGCACATGTCTTAGCATAGCCTGGCAGCACATCATACTAGATTTGCATTAACTGTTTTTCTTGTCAATGGTGCACTTAAAGTGTAACTGCGCTTTCTAAACACTTTTGACATGTCAGAGATGTCAAACGTTTTGATCACTGGGGGTTATAGTACTGAGGCCCCCACCAATCATTACAATAATCCAGCTGTAGCGATCTGGGCACTGTCGCTGCTCGCTAGCTAAAGATGGACTCAAAATAAAGTCTTTGGCTGACTCGTTCTAGTGATCGGTGGGGGAATCTCAGCCGCCCGCAACCAAAACTTTTAACATGTCACAAGTTTTTAGAAAGTATATAGTTGCACTTTAAAACAGCTCCAGGCTGGACATCAGTTTGAGTGAGAGGTGGCAACAAAATTTTAATTACATTGGCACATCGACCCAAAATTTTCGATATATGAAAGGCTTATTTGAGCTGTTTAATTAGCCCTTTGGCTATTTACATATGGACTTAATACTTTCAGATGGAGGTATGTGTAAGCATAATAAACCAGCACTGTAAATCTCCACCCAGTCCTGATAGTTGCTACAATCTATCAGGGTTTCGGCCCTTCTACACTGAAAGGTAATCAGATTGAGATTCTCACTGGATCACTGGAATCTGAACGATGATTGTTCAGTGTAAATGCCGGCAGCGACTGAACAATAATTCATTTGGCATTCATTTTCTGCAGGCATAAAAATCAAAGGACGATCGGCCTGTATAAACATGCGGTCATTAATCTATGAACGACTGCCTGTTTACTGTGAATAAGGGCCAGCGCAGCAAGCTTCGCCCCCCACCGCCTCCATGCACTGAGCGATCTTTTTTTTTTTAATATAATGAATTTACAGTAAAAATCAGATATAAAAAAAATAAATTAATAAAAATCAAAGCTATTACAATTACTTTATCCACACTGAAGCATATGAATGTCTTACACCATGAAAACAGTATGAGCCTGTGAGAAACTCTTTGATCAACTGCTCGTCGGTCAACTTGGAGATGTGTGTGGTCCCCACAGTCACATGATGCTGAGAGCCCACCGTCACCGGCTTATGGATGGTGGAGAACTTGTCCTTCATGCTTTGTCGCTCTTCCTGGAATTATAGAGTCAGGACCATAAAGTTACATAAATCGCATCTTCCTGATGCTCAATGCTTGTTGTACGGTGTGAACCTAAACGTAATATATTAGTCAAACGGAATCAATTTAATTTTTTTTTTCATTACTACAGTGTTTTAGGAACAAAGTTATTCAACATAGACATAAAAACACAAGTCTTCAGCAGACCAACAGTCTCCTGTTTCTGAACATCACTAGTAACATTTACAGTCCTATGCGCCACTACTCTCATGTTGTGTTGTTCTATTGCAATGTTACATCCAAGCGATACAAGACAAGAAGAGTCTTATGTATTCTTCTATAGGTTTCTAAAGACATTCATTTTATCTTCTTCACCCCTTGTGCAGAAGATAAAATTTCAAGAATAGGTCTGGATGAAAAGGTCGGATATAGGCTGACTTGGAGGTAGAGGACGCTTCCCCATAGTGCACTGAACTTCTCAAGTAGGCATTGCAGTGCTCGTGGCAACCAGATTCCTGCACTCTTTTCTTTAACCTCTTAACCCCTTGAGTGGCACGCCCGGAAATTTTCCGGGACGAGCTCCACTGCTCATAGTGACATAGCCCGGAAGATTTCCGGGCTATGTATCACTATGGGAGCTGCAGAGCACAATGCCACAAGCTGTGACAGTGTGCTCTGCCTGCACAGACCCACAGAGAGCAGTGCAAGGGCTTTGAAAAACCAGCAGAAGATATTGCCGATATGCCGGCAATCTCCTGCTTTGTTTACAGGTTGCCATAGAGACCATCGGCTTGTCAGAAGCAAGCCGATGGTCTCTGTGGCAGGGAGAGCTGGTTGTTAGCTGTCAGAGGACAGCTAGGTACCTGCTCTTACAGCAGAGATCAGAGAAAACCTCCGATCTCTGCTGTGTTAACCCTTTACATGCTGCAGTCTATGTGACTGCAGCATGTAAAGGGCTGTCACTGCAGCATGTAAAGGGCTGTCACCATCGGACTCCTGGAATGTGATCAGGGGTCCTGATGGGTCCCTGTGGAAGTCCCCTAAAGGGACAAAAAAAAAAAAAAAAAAAAAAGGTAAAAAATTATTTAAAAAAAATAATAAAAACACTTGTCTCCCTTTACTTTGTAAAAAATCAAAAATACAAAATCACACATGTGGTATCCATGCGTCATAATGACCTGGAGAAGGAAGTTAATACATTATTTAACCCCTTAATGACATGGCCCCTTTTTTTCTTTTTTCCCCATTTCTTTTTTTCCTCCCCCCTGTTTAAAAAAATCACAACTTGTCCCGCAAAAAACAAGCCCTCATATGGCCATGTCAATGGAAAAATGAAAAAGTTATGGCCCTTGAGACGCAACTGCAAAATTAGTTGAAATTCAATGATTAGACCATTTAAAAAAAAAAACCTGCCCTGGTGGGCACGACAGGGTGGTAGGAAACCCGCCACTCAAGGGGTTAAAGATTAAGCACAGTAAATAAAAAAGGTGCTTGGTCCTGGGCTTTAATCCAGCGCCATAGTAAGAATACGACATTGGATTAAAGCTCCTGCTATTGCATTCAGAGACAGCCGAGGACCCAAAGGAGGAGACAGAAGTGGTTTATAACTGCTTCTGCTTTCTCTTTTGCAGGCTGCATATAGTGCTCAATGAGCGCCATGTAGAATATAGAGTAAACAGAAGTGCTGTTTCCTCTATTGGTCCCCTGGCATGTCAGAGATGCTAGGTCTTAGGAGATCAGCTCTGCCAATCACTAGTGTCACTATATGTGGATGCTTTTTCCTGTAACTAGGGCTCCTATGGATTTTTTTGTGTGGGGAAAAAAACCCACATCCCTGCGCAAAAGAAAAAAAGAATTGCAAAAATAATTTTCACATTTCAAATATGAAAGCACTACGTTTGATAAATCTACACATGTTGGTATCCTGATTTTATTCAAGGTAGCCATACACATTAGGTCAGGCTTGCATAACCTTTTGGATTCGAGGACCACAATCTCAGACTGAACCTAGTGCCAAAATAAAACTTAAAGGGAAATTACTTTCTGAGACACATGGCATATAAAGGTGGATTTCGACACAAAGATAATCGCTCCAAAGATGGCTTTTGAGCGATCATTTTGCATAATCTACTAATTGGTACTAATGCCTATTAGTACTAATTAGTAGCACGTAAGCCTCTGGGAGCTGAATTTATTCAGAGGACCGCCCGCTGTTCTCTGAACAAATTTCTCAGAGCGGATGACAGCTGAGGCCATGTAATCAGGTGTTATCAGCAGTCCCCGGGCAGAAAACAGCATGCGGTCCATCTTATCAGCTGTTCTGCTGAACAACAGATTGCAAGCCAAACTGAAATCCCTCGTTTGGCAGAAAACTGAAAGATGGGCACATTTACACGCAATGATTAACGCTCCAAAGACGGCTTTTGAGCAAATTTTGAGCGATAATCGTTGCGTTTAAATGGGCCTTTAAAGGTCTGACAAGTCGGAATCCAGGAAGTGGAACTGCCGCTCTTGGGAGAATTGGGGTCTCTCGCACCTGCATTTGCAAAAAAAAAAAAAAAAAAAACACACACAACAAAAAATAGAAATCACACATTCGGCTGACTCCATAGTAGATCATGTGAGCTGCTGAAACAGCCGAGTGTTTCATTACTTCCATAAACTACACTTGGATGGCCACAATTCTGCACAGCCGCCTCGCCGATTGCTTTCTGCAGTACCACAATGGCATCATGAGACCTCTATCCTGCAAATCAGGAAGACGTTTGTGCACCCATTCATTAGGTGAACGACAGCCGAACCTGCCAACCATGTAATCTGTATAAGGGTGTACAGGCTCTATCTCATCAATGAAGAATTGGGCATGTTTGATTTAAACACACCCAATGCTTCTGCTCTTAAGGAAGACGGCATGCATGCTCACCAAAATCATTGTGCAAGTGTATGAGGTACTACAGGTTTGGCTGACAGCTATCTAGAGAGTTTAATCAACTTCCTCATCTGTGCATTTAGAACGGTGAATAGATTACCTCTTTGTTGGGCTTAAATGGTGCTCTGATCAACTCCTGCTGCTGTTCAAGTTTCTCCAGGCTTTGTGGCCTTAGTGGTGACCCTGGCATCGACTGGCAAAAGATATCATTTATAGGAGAGGTTTTAAATCTGTATGAAAATAGGGGGGAAAAAAATCAATGAATTGCTGCACCTGTAACAGATTCACACCATGCGTTGTGCCAAAGTGGCATTTTCCAATGCACAGATACAGGAGTCAATAAACCAAGAGCCCATTCTGACAGATCTGAAATTCAAATAGCACTGGTAGTCTCAAAAACATGGCGGAAATGACCGATTGGTACCCTCTTATAACAATCCTAACACCCTGATGAGTCAACTCCCTAATATAGGAAGTGTATAGTAACTTACCTGTACTGTGGATGGGTACAGAGAAGAGGCGTCAATATTATAACTTCATATTCACATGTTATAACTTCGGCTACGGACAGGATCTCGTGTTTGGCATCCGGGTGACATATGTACATTACTGTTGTGGTGCGGGCTTGGTTCTGTTTGAGGCTGCATGGAGTCCCATTTCCCATTTCAATAGGGTAATACGGTGTCATCTGCCCTTCAATGTTTTTGGATGGGATCTTAAAAAAAAAAAAAAAAAAAAAGTAGAGAGAACAATGACATAGTGGCAATATTTTACTGTATTCTAGAATTTCAAAAGTTCTGGATTAACCCCTACAGTTTAGGACGAGCTCTGATCATTCTGCAGGTAAAAGGCAACACAGCTTTGGACAGAGTTTGTTCTACTTGAAATGGCTGTAGCTACGGTTCTATCAGTGCCAAGTTTCCTGTATTAAGAGTAACACCAAAAGCATGTTAGTAGCACTTACACAACTGGAGCTACAGCTGTTTGAAGTGGGGTGAGGAATACCAAATTTACAGCTGTCACTTTTTAAGTCAATGTGCAGAGCAGAGAAGGTGGGGAGAGTAAGAAGTCGCGAACAGAGAAGAGCTGAGATTCTCCTGTCCGTTACCCCATCCCAGGAGAGAGGTGACAAATGTTTGTCCATGTTATCTCCCCTCTATCAATCAGAGAGCATGCATATTTGTTCTCTGATTGTCACATATGGGTGTCTTTTTTTTTTTTTTTTGCAAAAAAGGCGTGAAAAGATAGGACTTGCTCATCTAATCACTATTCTATGCCATTTAACCCTACAGATGATGCAATAATTGCTGACAGCGACATCTAAAAAGGTTTTTACAAAAAATGGTTTTAAAAATGAAATCTACTCTAGCTAGTGTTGGCACACGGAGGAACCAAGATGCACCTCTTCATATATTATCGTACACCAGTTGGGATCATATTAGAGAGACTGTCACCTACTTTTAGCCCTATAAGATAGGTCCAGGGATGTAAGTGTTATACTTACCTTCTCCGTCGTTCCCCCAGTGCTGAAAGCCTCCGCTTAATACATTGAGCCCATTATAAAATTAGAAGGAGTGTACTACTTAGCACGCTTCTCCATGCATTGAGCGGTGGCTATCAGTGCTCAAACCAGGGACGATGGGGAAGGCAAGTATAACACTTACATCCCCGGACTCAGCAGGTCACCTACTTTCAGCTCATAAGCTTAGCTTATAGGGATAAAAGTAGGTGACAGATTCCCTCTAAGACTGGTGTATGAAACGCTGGTCTTTATAAATCTTCACTTAAATGTATATTCTTGAAGGGGTTTTCCATGGAGAATACTACTGATGATGTATCCTCAGGATAGGGCATCAATAGTTGATCGCCTGGGGCCCCCAACCGATCAGCTGAGCTCTCAAGGAAATCAACGTAAGCCGTGCCTGCAATTACAAGCTCCGGCCACTATACATAGGTCGGTACTAAGACTTCCTGAGGATAGGTCATCAATAGTATTCTCCCTGGAAAACCCCGTTAACTATTAGAAGTAGAAGTAATCAGATCATAGAGAAGGAAAGCTGCTGACAATTTCCTGGGACAAGCCAGTCAAGCCCTAAGTAGAGCGTTTCATGAAAAGTACCAAAATCCACATATGTGACAGCTTGCACATTCCGGAAAGCTCCATGGGGTATTATGGGTCTGTAAAAGGACCAATTCTACTAACATATGATATACAGTAGATGTATAGATTAATGATTATTGTTTTTTCCTCCGCTACTTTGGTACATCCCACAATTGAGAATATTTGCCCCCCTTACTTACGTCTCTATAGATTCCACTTTTTTCCGCTTCTTTCTGTTTCTCAGCTGTTAAATACAGACAGAAAATGTTGATTTTTAAGATGTCAAAGTTTCTGGCTGAAGATTTCCAAACTAATTTTAAAACTCCAAAAAGCCATCTAAAAACAAAGCAGACTTCTTAAATGTAGTGACAATTAGGCACATGTGATATATGTGTATATCACATGAGCAAGGAGGGTATGGCGCAGGCTCAAGAGCTGAACCCGTGCCCATGCAGCAGGTGCCAGCTCTGTTATACAGCCGACACCTGCCTGTAATGGCAGGCATTGGAGAGGACTTAACTTCCCACTGTTTAACCCCCTAGATGCCAGGTAACAGCTATCACAACATCTAAGCAGAAGCCATTAGACTCAGGAAGGGAGGCTCACTCAGTCACCTGATAGGGCATCCTGACACACGATCACAAGATACAGAGCGGTAGTCAACCTATCCACACCTCATGATTGCAGGTGACTAGTGGGAGCCTTTGTCTAACCGCTTAGATTCTGTAGGGCTTTTAGTGTCACTAGGCAATTTGACAACATGATCACTTGTATAATACATCGCAATACCTTCTGTATTGCAGTTTATTATGCCTGTCAATGCTAGCCTATGGCAGGGATTAATACGCTTTCATGCATGGAAAACCTGAAAGCCATTATTAGGCCTGTCCCCACATATACCATCTTACTATACTATGCTAAGGAGCCGTCAAATAACCCAGAAGGGGCGGAATTAGGAATTCTGACTGCATTACCGTCTCTGATATGGAAACTACCGAGATGTCTATTCTATAGTAATTTACATATAGCACACGCCATTCTAGCTTTGACACAGGAACATATTTAGGAACATTTGGGGGCACAAAAACCATGTCAGATATGCATACGTGGGTATTACGTGTTCTCAGTGGTTTAACAAACCTGGGTCCGATAAGCTTTTTTTCATCATGTTTCCAAGGTAATACTCCTGAAGATTGGTTTGCTGAGAAAATAAAAAAAATAAATTAAAAAAAAGTCTATGTAAAAAAAAAAAATGGCGCAGCCAACAGCATTCTGAACTTTGATTTTACTCCTGTTGTGTCGTATAGCAATGCCAGAGGAGATTACTTGTTGTTCTCGTCCTGCTGAACATGTGGACTGAACCATCAGACTAAGGCCATTACACAAGTCAGTATTTTGCAAGTCACGACCAGGAGTGGACCCAAAATATAGAAAAGCAAGGTTTTCCCATTATATCACTATTGTCATCTCTGCATTTTCCACTCCTGGTTTCGGCTTATTGCCAATACATTTAAGGGTTTGATTCTGTACAGAGAAGTCCAATGGATCTTTATAGCTTTCCCTTTTGGCTCATATAGGGCTGACTTTAAAAACACAAGTTCTGTGTTTCCACAGTTGATACGTTTGTATTTGTTGTTTTTTATCACTACATACAATATGGACATTATAGGGCATTACTATGGGATCCGTATTTTCACACAAGTGTAAATGAGCACTAATGGGCACATTACCTAGCAGGGGTGCACAGCTCTAGACCCCACGGACCCCCAGCAGGTCATGTTTTTTGGATTTCCTCAGTCATGCACAGGTGATGTCATTATTATCAGTGCCTCAGAGTGTTCTCACTATAGGATATCCTGAAAATAGTGTAGCTATGCACCCTTGGCCTAAAGCCAACTCAAACAATGCGTGCCGATGCTTAGCTGAGGAAACACTCAGTGCTGCGAGGTGAATGCAAAGCAGGGTAATACCAATGTATGTCACATGGTGTGCAGTCCCAGTTAAAAGGGAAATTCCACAAAAAATGGCGATACCTAAAAAGTTAATTTGTAGTTAAAGCAGCATTGTGCTTCACGGTGGCAACTATTTTGTAAAAGTGACAACAGGAAGTACAGGCCCATCGCAATTACTTTTGAATCAACATCTGGATAAACTGCATCAGTATGACTAAAGGCCCATTTAGGCACAACGATTATCGCTCAAAATTCGCTCAAAACCCATCTTCTGAGCGATAATCGTGTGTACCTGCACTGACATTGTGCAGTTTTCATTAACCAATCTCTGATCGTTGTCTTTCAGCATGCTGAAAGACAAAGATCAGCCTTAGCAGTTCACAGAATGATACAGCTGATACTATTGTTTCAGCTGTATCCTGCTCCGTGAACACAGCCGGGGTATGAAGAACAGAGCGGTCCAGCTGTGTTCTTCATACTCCGCACGAGCGCACAGCTGTATACCAAATGAGCGCTCCGTGAACATAGCCGGGGTATGAAGAACACTTCTTCATCCCCCGATCGCAGTGCTCAGCTGTATAACAGACGGGCGCTCTGAGCAGAGAACAGCTGGATGCAGAAGACAAGCAGCCCCGCTTGTATTCTTCCTTGCCCCACATTTGAGCGATCACCCTGCTCTGTCAAGGCACACAACGATTATCGCTCAAAAGACATCTTTTGAGCAAAAATCGTTGTGTCTAAACCAGGCTTAACCCCTTAGTGACGAAGCCTGTTTGCGCCTTAGTGACGGAGCCAAATTTTGGAAATCTGACATGCGTCGTTCAACGTGGCATAACTCCGTAAAGGCTTTACATATCCCAGTGATTCTGACATTGTTTTTTCGCCACATGTTGTACTTCATTTAGATTGTAAAAAGAGACCGATATAATTTGTGTATATTTATTAAAAGTACCAATATTGGAAAAATTTTGAAAAAATTGTCATTTTTTCACATTTTCAACCGTAATATCTCAAATATGTCCAAACATACTGTACAAAATTTTGATAAGATATGTATTTCCATCTGTTTACTTTATTCTGAATGCACACTTGAAAAACTTTTGTGTTTTTTTTTAACCATTTAGAGGACGTACAAATTTAACATTACTTTTCAGCATTTTGAGGAGCACTTTGTTTTCCTGCACCAAGCCAAGTTTGCAGAGGCTCATAAGTGTCAGAATAATAGATACACCCACAAATGACCCCATTTTAAAAACTACACCCCTTAGTGTATTCACTGAGGGGTGTCATGAGTATTTTGACCCCACCAGTTCTTTTCAGGAATTAGTTCAATTTAGGGGACAAAAAATAAAATTTCATATTTTTGCAAATATGTCATTTTAAAGACATATTTTTTTCCTATAGAGCCCATGAAAATGAGGATTTACACACCAAAATGGATACCCCCGTTTCTCCCGTGTTCAGAAACATACCCATTGTGGCCCTAATCTTATGTCTGGATGCATAACGGGAGCCAAAATGAAAGGAGTAGTCGGTATCTTTCAGAACATAAATTTTGCTTGAAGGCGTTTTAGGCCCCATAGCACTTTTGTAGAGCTCTTGAGTGGCCAAAACCAAAGAGAACCCCCACAAGTGACCCAATTTTGAAAACTAGACCCCTTAACGAATTTATCTAGGGGTGTACTGACCATTTTGACCCCACAGTTTTTGAATGAATTCAAGCCAAGCAAAAGGAAAAAATTGTGATTTTCATTTTTTTGTCAATTCTGTCATTTTAAAAACAGCTTTTTTTGTACAGCACACGCATGAATGAAGCCTTTCATCCCAAAATGGATACCCCTGTTTCTCCCGTGTTCAGAGACATACCCATTGTGGCCCTAATCTTATGTCTGGATGCACAATGGGGCCCAAAACGAAAGGAGTAGTCGGTGGCTTTAAGAACATAGATTTTCCTTGAAGGAGTTTTAGGCCCATAGCACTTTTGTAGAGCTCTTGAGCGGCCAAAATCAAAGAGAACCCCCACAAATGACCCCATTTTGAAAACTAGACCCCTTAATGAATTTATCTAGGGGTGTACTGCCCATTTTGAGCCCACAGTTTTTGAATGAATTGAAGCAAAGCAAAAGGAAAAAATTGTGATTTTCGTTTTTTTGGCAATTCTGTCGTTTTAAAAACTGCTTTTTTGGTACAGCACACACATGAATGAAGACTTGCACCCCAAAGTGGATACCCCTGTTTGTCCCGTGTTCAGAGACATACCCATTGTGGCCCTAATCTTTTGTCTGGATGCACAACGGGGCCCAAAATGAAAGGAGTAGTCGGTGGCTTTCAGAACAGAAATTTAGCATGAAGGTGATTTAGACCCCATTGCACACTTGTAGAGCCCTTGAGCGGCCAAAACGACAGAGACCCCCCACAAATGATCCCATTTTGAAAACTAGATCCCCTAACGAATTTATCTAGGGGTGTACTGTGTATTTTTACCCTACAATTTTTGAATAAATCTAAGCAAAGCAGTAGGAAAAAAATTACAATTTTCATTTTGTTGGCAGTTGTATCAATTTAAAAACTGTTTTTTTTGTACAGCACACATAGGGATGAAGACTTTCACCCCAAAATGGATACCCCTGTTTGTCCCGTGTTCAGAACCATACCCCTTGTGGCCCTAATCTACTTAAAGGACGCATGGCTAGGCCTATAATGGAAGGAGCACCCGTTGGATTTTAGGGTACAACGGAATAAATTCCAGGCCCCATTGCCCACTTATAGAGTCATTGAGCGTCCAAAACTATAAAGACCCCCACAAATATCCCCATTTTAAAAACTAGACCCCTTAATGAATTCATCTAGGGGTGTACTGCGTATTTTGACCACACAGTATTTGAATAAATTTCAGCAAAGCAGAAGAAAAAAATTACAATTTTCATTTTTTTGGCAATTTTGTCAATTTAAAAACTTTTTTTTTTGTACAGTTTACATAGGAATGAAGACGTTCACCCCAAAATGGATACCCCCGTTTGTCCCGTGTTCAAAAACATACCAATTGTGGCCCTAATTCACTTACAGGAAACATGGCAAGGCCTGTAATGGAGGGAACACCAGTTGGATTGCAGGGCATAACTGAATACATTCCAGGCCCCATTGCTCATTTGTGCGGAATAAAAATTGACTCCCTAAAATCCCCCCCCTCCCCCTCCATGCCCTTTTCGGCGTTCCCCAAATCTTAGATAAAAGTAATAATGTGAACTGTGTAGTATTTCCAAAGACGGGTAATTATGGAGGCTGGTTGGGATGGGCACATGGGGCAATAAAACCGGGTATCCCCCCTCCTCTCATGCTTTTTGGGAGTCATTTTTTGACCTCAGTGGCGGGGATGGGGTGTAAAAAGTGACGCTCTGTGAGTCTCCGTAAGCTTGATGAGGTGCGGCGGTCTCACACAGAAGGCGCTCAACAAGCTGCTCCTGGAACTGCATGAAGGCGAGCATTCCCGGGGCTTCTTGTAAATTGCGTATTACAGGTAGCGGTCTGAATAACGCCGGGCTCACACAGCCGTAGGTGGATCCCGGCTGTGAGCCCGGCTGTGACCCTGCGTACGGCCGCGTAATGTACTGCGCATAACTGCGTACTTACACGGGCGGTCATGCGCAGTACACTTTTTTTGTTGTTGTTTGTATTTCCCGCACCGTCGCTTAGCGATGACGCGGGTACCCGCAGCCCGTATACAAGGTAGTTGCGTATGGGCTGCGGGTATATCCACGACCATGGAGCACAATGGGCTCTATGTTGCGGATGTCCGTGGTAAAATAGAACCTGCTGCGTTCTCTTTTCTGCGAGTGAATTACGCAATTCCAACCCACTAATGTGAGCGGAATTGTGTAATCCAATGCGATTGATCTGCGTAATACCGCTAATCAAACGCATGCGGAATCCGTAATTCCTATCCGGTCATGTGAGACCGGCCAAAGGTAGATCGCTACCATTTTTTCACGTGACCGGGGACCGCTCAACGAGGCCACCCGTCACTGCTCCAGGCTCTCGGTGACCGTTGGTCGCCGAGAGCAAGGAGATATTAAGTTTCCTGGGCTCCCCGACTCCTGCGCATGTGTCCGGTGTTTTGCCAGCGGTCGCATGCGCAGAATACGGGAAAGTTCACGGAAGAAGATTGCGTCGGGGTGCAAATATGGAGGCCTCCGTTAAAAAATTTTATCTCCTCTCACCGATCGCATCAGTGAGGGGAGATGAAGCGTCACCTTTTTTTAACTTTTACGTGATCGCCATTATTCTTTGGATAACGGTGAACACGTGATCAGGAACCGATCACCGCGGCCCTCCGTGAAATCTCCAGGCTCTCGGCTAAGTTTTGTAGCCAGGAGCAGGGAGATTTTAAAAAACCACGGCTTTTGCGCATGCGCCTGCCACATTGGTGACGGGCGCGTGCGCAGAAGCTGGGGTGAGGTCCGCGGATAAATCCGCAGGCCTTAGGTACGTCATTTCATCCTCCCTCACGGATATGATCCGTGGGGGGAGATGAAACGCAAGCTTTTTTTAACTTTTTAAAACTTTTTTTTTACTTTTTGCACTTTTTTTTTTTTTTACCTTTTACCCCTTTTTTTATTTTTATTTTTTTACTTTTTGCACTTTTTTTTACTTTACATGATAGTGATCATGTCCCTGGTGACATTCCTCTGCTCTTGGCTACACATGGCAGCCAGGAGCAGAGCAATTTTGAATTTCCCGGGGCTCGAGCCCCTCTGTGCACGCGCCCGATGTCAATCATCGGGCGCGCATGCGCAGACGGGGATTTCGGGTCCCGGGACATCGGGACATCGCAGAGGACCGGGGGTGAGTATCTTCACCTCCCCTCATGGATCCGATCCATGAGGGGAGGTGAAACTTTACTTTTGTTTTACTTTTTAAACTTTTTCGCGATCACCGCTATCGCAATGGATAGCGGTGATCGCGGGCCCGGGGACCGCTCACAGTGGTCCCCGGTAACACCTCCTGGTTCCCGGCTACCTTCAGGAGCCGGGAGCCAGGAGATTTTAAATTTGCCGGGGACACCCGGGCTTCTGCGCGTGCGCGTGACGTCATCGTCAGGCGCGCATGCGCAGAAGGCCGCCGGCGGGTCCGGGAGGACCAGATCTCCGGGGGACACCGCCGACAAGCCGTGTGAGTATTTTCAGCTGCCGTGATGGATCCGATCCATCATAGCAGCTGAATTACTACTTTTTTACACTTTTTTATTTACTTTTTTGCGATCGGCGCTATTCATTTTATAGCGCCGATCGCAATGCCGGGGGGGACTGCCCGCATCCTGGGATGACACTCCATGCTGTCGGCTACCTGCGGGCACCGACAGCATGGAGCTGTCACGTCCTCAGGCCAGTGGGCATCAATCCAAAGAGGATGCATAAAACTACGTCCTCTAGGATTAAGGCCCACTTTCTGAGGACGTAGTTTCCCGATGGGGCCGTCGTTAAGGGGTTAAGCAACAATTTACCAAGAAACTAATTCAAAGTTGACCACCAAAACGGCTGCACTTGTTTATTCTTTCCCGCACCATCGCTAGACAATGACGTGGGGCCTGTGACCTTTCTGCAATGTCAATTGCGGAAGGTCCGCAAGTCGGACGGCTTCCATTGACTTCAATGGAAGCAGCCTGTGCGGAGCCCGCACAGAAGTGGAGCATGCTGCAATTTTTCCTCCATGTGAGCAGACATGCGGATGCTCTATTGGTTTGAATTGGCGCAGAATGCCGTGAAGACGATCACGGATTCCGCAATTCAGACCCGGTTGTGTGCAGGTGGCCTTATTGTCACTTTTACAAAATTGTCTACGACAACAAAATAAAAAGGGTTGTAGGGGACATCACTGTTTAGACACTCACTGATCTCAATAATGGTGGTCCCACATCACCCTCTGACCATCACTGTGGGGGAAGTGTGTGTGTGTGTGGGGGGGGGGGGGGGGGGGGGTGACACGACACGCTTTTTTCCCTGTAGTGGCATCAGAATGAATGGAGCGCTGGCCGAGCAAGCATGGTCGTCGCTCCATTCATTTCAATAGGGTTGACGGAAATAGGCAAGCTCTTGCCGCTCGTTATTTCCACAGTCCCGGCGCTTCATTCAGTTTCCTCCTCACTGCGGAAGGGGTGCAGCAAGCCCTCAGTGAGGAGGATGGAGGACACGGGACATTAATTCTTGAAATAGGTGGTGGTCTCAGCAGCGAGACTCCCACCGATCAGCATGTTATTCCCTATCCTGTGGATAGGAGGATAACTTGTGATCCTGGTATAACCCCTTAAATTGCTTAAAAGGCGGATAGCTCCATCTCCAACCATAACTAGGAGGCAGTGTGGAAGTACAGCCCTATATACTACAATGTACATACCTGTCCTGCTTCTTTCTCCTCATGATACTGCCGAATGTGTTTCCCATGACACACCTCGTATGTCCAGTAGGATTCAATCTGAAACATGGATATTTATAAAGAAACAATGATGGCAGGAAACTTTTTTCTGTTTGACTTCCTAATTAACCTGCAACTCACAATAAGGAACTTCCTGCTTTAACTTGTAAGAGGAAGCATTTCTAATGTACACGGATCAGTACCTCACCAGGACGTTTATTGGCGTTTCCATCTGAATATATAACAAAGTGTTGAGTAACTATACAGATACTTTAGTTCCAGCCTGTGTTATAGTCCAGAGTTATACTCTCAGCTGCAGACTCTACAGCCAACTTTCTGTGCTGGCCTAGTCTTTTTTACATGGATGTCTACTAAAGAAAGTTCTGTCTTTATCCGAGGCTCTAATCAGTAATCTGTTAATGGAAAACCGCGGATGTGTTCACACATCGCAAAAGTGTTGCAGAGTTTCGGCTGTAGAATCCTCACCGAAACTTTGCAAGAAAGTACAGGCCAATGGAAGGGAGAACGGTTCTAACGATCCCCACTTATGCCGGTTTCAGATGAGTGTATTGTAACATGGATCCGTGTTACAACTGTACGTCATCAGTATTTCATCGCTACTTGTTCAGTATTCACCTCACCAGCAATGTGGTCCCAATGTTTGTTGTAGCATACCACCTGACTGCAGCAGCCAATCATAGGCTGGTTCTCCTCATATCCTGGGCACCAGAATGCCAGGAGTTTGCAACCACCGGGACTACAGTGTGGCTACAATGCTGGAGTGTGGTGGTAGAGGATGGGAAAGTACTGCGCCTTTTGTCATTTAGCTCCGTGGGAGCTCTAGAGGGAATGTTGTCCGGTAATTGTGAGAAAACATGCACAATTTGCTTCAATAAACGTAATCCATGATCTCAGCCTCTGATTGAGCTACTAAAATCTATGTCTCTATAAGGATACGTTCACACGTAGCAGAATTGGTGCAGCAGACTTCATATTGAGAGTTACACCCAAGAATTTCAGTCTAACAGTACTGCCGCCGGGCAATGGGCACTGGCCTAGCAGCAACCTGAGAGAATTAGAAAGGGGGCAGAAAGAGGTGAAGCCAACAACAGCGCTAGACGGCTCATTGCTGCTCCGCTAATTACGTCCCGACACCTCTAGGGCAGCATGAGTCACGTGATCAGCATGGCTGGGAGGCAGGACTACTAAGCACTAAACCAATGAGGGGGGATCGCCGTCTTAGACGCAGCCAGCTCAGCTCCCTATTGGCTGTCCTACAACTTGGAGTAACAATAGCAGCGGCTGAACTGTAAGTCCCTACCCCTGGGTTCCTTTCTCCTGCATGCCAGCGTTGTCGTACTCTATTACTTCACAGTAGCAGTTGGGCCGCTACGGTTCTTATACACAGGGCCGGCTGCATGTAGTTAAGCTGTCACTGGCAGCGGCCAGCCCTGGGTATAATGAAGTGCAGCAGCCAGCCTACAGCGCGTCCGGACCACCGGGAATATTCCCGACGCAGAAAGCATCCAATCCGCAAGTAACCCGATTCATAGTCATCCTGAGCCGCATGCAGCCCATAGGTTAGACATCCCTGGTGTAGTAGATTCTCTCAGCCTGATGTCCATTTAAGGCTGGAGAGGATCTATTTTTTTTTTTTACAACCACTAGTTGTAATTTCTGCTGAACTACAGTAAAGGCCATAGAAACCTCCCCGATGTCTTCTAACGTATAGGTCCTCTATTTAAGGAGCACAACATGAATCCAAGTTACCCTACCCTGTATGAACAGCTGGTCTGCTTGAAGAGAGGTTCTAAAAGTTCTCCAGGAGATGGTCCTTTATATTCTCGCTCTTCTTCCTTAAAAATCCCAAATAAAGATGGTTTAATACTACATGAAATACTCAAACAGTAACAAAAAGATACTTGTAGACATGTAACAGTAATGCATAAAAGGCAGCATGCAAACAATGAGACGTGTTTTTCCTTTAAGAGTCAGTCACAAGATCGCCTACTAGATTTGTCATCCGCAGGTCATTGTGCCCTTTACACAAGGTAGAAAGGAGGACGTGTGCTTCCCACACACTGTCCTAGGAGTACTGCTCATATCTGGGCAGACTAAGGAGAAATACAGGGAGATGGTTACCCAAAAATAGTCTGCTTTGGTCAACCTCTTGCCATATGACCTGGCAAGACACGAAAGTGTTAGCCTCTCTTCAATGTACGGCCTCCGGCATAAATTATACCTAATAACTCCTTGCAAGAAAAAAAAAAAAACTTCACTAAAATGTGCAAAAATATAGCTTCTTGCATACAAGGCTGACGGTATGTACAGTCAGACCCCTGGTGTGACCCAATGGCACAATTTGGTTAAAGCAAGAGAAAATTATCTTTAACCCCTTAGTGACATGGCCTATTTTGTTCATAAGGATGTGCCGATTTTTGGGGGATTTTCATCTCCGTTTTTCCATCAATGTAGCCATACGGGCGGGTTTTGTTTTTCCGTACAGCAAACCGTAGTTTCTATTGGTACCATTTTGGGGTACATACAGCTTTGTTGATCACTTTTATTGCGTTTTTTTTTTTAGGCAAAATGACTGTTTTTCTAGAAGAGGTGGGGGGGGGGGGGTTATATTTTTTGTTGTACATGATAAATAGGGTGCTAATATTTATCTTACAGGTTGTTAAGGATATGAGGATACCAAATGTGTTTGGTTTTCTGCATTCCCCTACCCTGCCGTTTATCATTTTCAGTTTAATATGGATAAGAGAAGTGTGCAATACATAAAGAAAAACAGGGGGGGGGGGGGGGAAGAAGGACAATTGGAGACATCGAATTCCTTATTTCTTCGGTCTATAAGGGCGATCGGAATAAAGCCTCGGAGAGGGTAATGCTAGCCTTGTATTACACAGATGTCCAGTACTTTATTTGGGCATTATCAATAAGGGATGGACTAATCCTCCACAGCGCCACCTATTGGAATGGTACTCTGAGTCAATATCAGGCTTTTAACTGGCCTTGCAATATGACTAGAGACATAAGCCAAACTAGAATATTCCCGTACATACAGCTGTTTCAAAGTTTTCATCTATCACCTGTATACAGTAGAATTCTGGTTCTCTGCCGAGAGACCATTAATGCGAGTCCAAGGAAGGGCAACGTTTCTCCTTATGGAGAGCACCATTAGGGGGTAGTGAATCCTATATAGGGCATGCCATGCTGCCTGGGATAAAGCTATGTAAATGAGCAATAGAATAATTCTACTCCGCAGTATTAATTGGAATAGTAGTTACGCTATGAGTCAGAGTTTGTCCTTTTAACAAGGCTTGCATGACTAAGAATGTAAGCCAAATTAGAATATAGTCCTGTTGTAAGCATTATTGCCCTGCAGCACTGGGGTCTTAAGGTTCAACCCAGACCAACACCAACATCTGCATGGGGTTTGTATGTTCTCCTTGTATTTGTGTGGGTTTCTTCTCCATAATAATGACATTTATATATTGCATACATTTATTGAAGAGAAGGAGGAGTAGAAACATGGTGGCTCAGTGGTTAGCACTGTTGCCTTGCATTTGAACCTAGGGGTCCTAGGTTCAGGTCTGACCAAGGGCACCATCTGTATGGTGTTAAATAAACACAGGGAGCACATACAAACCTCATGCAGATGTTGGCAGATTTCAACCTAAGACCCCACAGCACGGCAAGGCAACAGTGCTAACTGCTGAGCCACAGAAGAAGAAGCGGCACCACCGCCATTTGAACCAAACTTTTTTTCCCCCAAAATTTGACAAAATGGCCAAACCAAACTTTCAAAAGTTCACTCATCTCAAGTAGTCATGGATGGTCAAGAGGTCCTTATAAAAAAAAATGGTTGTCCATAATGTACCTACCCAAGTGTTAGAAATAGGTCTCACACCACACCCCATTGTAAACAAGAAAATTCTGAGGTCTCTTGGACGACCTTGACAAGTTTACATAATGTCCCTCTTATCTGATGGCTTGAAACTGAAATTCTGATAATTAGAGAGGACTGTGCAGCATGTAGTAAGGAGAGGTATCCGGGTGTAGTCATATGTCACAGTCACACTACTTTTATCTTAAAACACACTATATGACCAGATCATGGGAACATTTATGTAATTAAGTAGGGCGATTAACTGAAAAAAGTTAGAAGGTTCTTAACAGGTACCTTGTGCCATGTAGTCACTGCAGCTGGATGCCGGCAGGACAAAGGCTATGACAATACAGAAGGGAGACAAAGGAGCAGAGGACTTGATAGACCAGCCTAGTTCTGGGCCCAACCTAACAAGAGCCAATCGGTGCTCATTTCATTTTCTTTCACAAGGGCCGACAACCGGCTTATGGTGAGGAACAACCGTAATTACAATTATTTGTCCGCATGGGCCGGCTGTACATTTCTATGCTTGCTGTAACAGAACAATCAGACTACAAACAAGCGATAACTCATTCGTTGGCTTATTGTTGGTCCTTTTATATGGCTCGATTGTTGGAAAAACGAGCAACTGTTCGGAGGAACATCCAGGGCCCTTAATCAAAACGACCATACGATTATAAGAATCCCATCGATCCAAGTCATCAATCACACCAGTAAGAGGTTATACCTGGTGGTCGCTGGCAGTAAGTGGGAGAAGACACTTGTATTTCTCTTTATCGGCAGTCGTCATAATGATGTAATTGTCCTCTTTGTACGGTATTCCTGTGGTCGGCTGTGAAAATAAACAAACTTCTGTTACAACATGTTTAAGTACACAACGCTTACAAACAGACCAAAGATAGCAGGGAACTGCGAATAAAATGTACCAAACTACACCGAAGCATAAATCACAGCACACACAATCACTATTCTATCCGTTCAGTCGTGTCCGCCTCTTGGATACTCTATAGGCTAGTCCTCTCCAGGCTTCTCTATTCTCTACGGCTGCTCTCAGCTGTCTGATGTCCATTCCCAAGACCTTCTTGATGGTGTCCAGACATGTTTTTGTCTTCCCCATTTCCTTTTACCACTGACCATCAAAGAAGCAGCTTTCCAGCGAATTCACCCTCATCACGTGCCCAAAGTAGGTCAGTCTCTGTCTGGTGATCTTGCCTTCCAGGGACACCTCCGGGTTGATACGATCCAGGACAGCTTTGTTGGTGACCCTAGCTGCCAAGGGATTCGTAGACGTTTTCTCCAACACCACAACTCGTAAGTGGCAATTCTTATTCTATCTGCTACCCTCAATGTCCGTGTCTCACAGCCGTATGTTACAATCAGGAAGACGATGGCTGTGATTAACCTCCGTTTGATGGTGACTGAGACATCCTTGCACTTCCATATGGGGTCCATCATGGCCGTACAACCTTAGTGCTAATTGATGCTTTATCTCACCTGTCGCACTGCACTACGATCGATGAGGGACCCAAGGAATATGAAACTACTAGCCACTTCGATTTCCTCGTTGTTGACCTTTCTGTGGACTTCCTTGTTGGCAGCAGCCATGATTTTTGTCTTCTTGATGTTCAGGTGAAGTCCCATCTTCTCACTTCCTTCTTTTAGCTTCAGGATCAACGTCTTCAGGGTCGTATCGTCTGCGTATCTTAGATTACTGATGGTTCTTCAACCTATTTTCAACCCAATCCCCTGATCATTTAGGTCCAGCCTCATGTTCATTTCCGCAAAGATGCAGCCTTGTCTTTGTGATCTTGAACCATTCTGTATTCCCATATCTGGTTCTCACTTCTTGATTGCTGTAGAGGGACCCGATCACCGTGATGAGGTGCGCTGGTACTACCTCCCGCAGAGCTTCCCAAAATGTATCATGCTCAACACAGGATACAATAACCATACAGAGTAAGAAACCTCGAGTCTGGCACCCCCAACATGCGTTTCACCTTGCGCTTTTTCAAGTGCAAGGTGAAACGTGCGTTGAGGGTACCAGAGTCTAGGTTTGTTACTCTATTTATATGGCCATTTATCGTATTCTATTGGTTTTTGCCTTTCGTTTATTTGCAGTATCTGCAGATCTGAGGTATATATACTTATGCTAAGGCATATTATACCTTCTCCCTTATTGCTGTGGCCCTTGTACGTTATATTTACTATTATTCTAATATAAAATATGTTATTGCTGACATGCTCCATACCAGTCACTGTGATATAATATGTACCTACCTTTTAGTCTGGTCTTCATCATGGCTGGATTCCATCCAGATATATTTTGTTAATGTGGATTTCTAATAAAGATTGATGTAGTTTATTACATAGTGATTCTCTATGCTGCGGTTTATTAAATATATGAATTGGTAAATGCTGCTACAGGCACCGGGGCAGGTTGATTACTATGGATGCCCTTGTTTTTTGCTCCAGTTTATGCCTTTATGGCACAAATCAATTCAAACAAATTCATAATTTGCGCCAAAAAAAAGATGCTTGTGTGACGCTCGACACTTTGATATCTAGGAACTTCGAAAGGGAGTGCAGTTAAGCACATTCCAACTCAATTATTGAAGTTCAAAGTTAGTTTTTGGCCCATCTCATACACCAGTAATTGCCCTAAACTGAGACCTTGAAGGCTGAGAACGCTGTGTGGCACGTCATCCAATGCGCCAAGTTTATTTAATGCCATGCGGGAGATTAATAAGTCAATCTAAAAAGAATGTTGCACATGTATGACACACAGTGAATCTTTGCAAATGTGAATGGATCAAAAATCATTGTACTTCCATTGACTCCATTCACCGTTTAAAATGCAGTGAGGTTATGCTCCTGTGAGCACGGACGCAGTGACATTGGCCGGATGTTTGGGGTTGTTCTACTGCAGAATAAATTAGCAGCCAATCAGACTCCTCCCTGATCATATTGCATGATGGATAAGTATCTGCATGTACTTCTCAACATTAAGGACACCATTTTTGCTGGCTGCACACGACCAGGTCGGATTCCAGATGTGGGATCCTGCAGCGAAATCCAAGCCTGTGCCGGGCCAGTGAGCCAGTGTACCGGTCTTCTTTTCTGTGCTGCGTATGGTTCAGACGGCTCGCGGTCGGACATGCGCAGTACAGTTTTTCCTTGCCGTCACTAGGTGATGACATGGAATCCACGACCTGTCCGCAATGTTAATTGCGGACAGGCCAGGAGTCGGACAGCTTCCATTGACTCATTATTGCACCGCTCTCCACCATTTTTCCCTGCTGCCTGCAGACACTCATTATTGTACCGCTCTCCAGCATGCTTCCCTGCTGCCTGCAGACACTCATTATTGTACCGCTCTCCAGCATGCTTCCCTTCTGCCTGCAGACACTCATTATTGTACCGCTCTCCAGCATGCTTCCCTGCTGCCTGCAGACACTCATTATTGTACCGCTCTCCAGCATGCTTCCCTGCTGCCTGCAGACACTCATTATTGTACCGCTCTCCAGCATGCTTCCCTGCTGCCTGCAGACACTCATTATTGTACCGCTCTCCAGCATGCTTCCCTGCTGCCTGCAGACACTCATTATTGTACCGCTCTCCAGCATGCTTCCCTGCTGCCTGCAGACACTCATTATTGTACCGCTCTCCAGCATGCTTCCCTGCTGCCTGCAGACACTCATTATTGTACCGCTCTCCAGCATGCTTCCCTGCTGCCTGCAGACACTCATTATTGTACCGCTCTCCAGCATGCTTCCCTGCTGCCTGCAGACACTCATTATTGTACCGCTCTCCAGCATGCTTCCCTACTGCCTGCAGACACTCATTATTGTACCGCTCTCCAGCATGCTTCTCTATTGCCTGCAGACACACTCATTATTGTTCCGCTCTCCACCATGCTTCTCTACTGCCTGCAGACACTCATTATTGTACCGCTCTCCACCATTCTTCACTGCTGCCTGCAGACACTCATTATTGTACCGCTCTCCACCATGCTTCTCTACTGCCTGCAGACACTCATTATTGTACCGCTCTCCACCATGCTTCTCTACTGCCTGCAGACATTCATTATTGTACCGCTCTCCACCATGCTTTTCTACTGCCTGCACTCATTATTGTACCGCTCTCCACCATGCTTCTCTACTGCCTGCAGACATTCATTATTGTTCCGCTCTCCACCATGCTTTTCTACTGCCTGCAGACACTCATTATTGTACCGCTCTGCACCATGCTTCACTGCGACCTGCAGACACTCATTATTGTACCGCTCTCCACCATGCTTCCCTGCTGCCTACAGACACTTATTGTACCGCTCTCCACCATGCTTCCCTGCTGCCTGCAGACACTCATTATTGTATCGCTCTCCACCATGCTTCCCTGCTGCCTGCAGACACTCATTATTGTACCGCTCTCCACCATGCTTCCCTGCTGCCTGCAGACACTCATTATTGTACCGCTCTCCAGCATGCTTCCCTGCTGCCTGCAGACACTCATTATTGTACCGCTCTCCAGCATGCTTCCCTGCTGCCTGCAGACACTCATTATTGCACCGCTCTCCAGCATGCTTCTCTATTGCCTGCAGACACTCATTATTGTTCCGCTCTCCACCATGCTTCTCTACTGCCTGCAGACACTCATTATTGTACCGCTCTCCACCATTCTTCACTGCTGCCTGCAGACACTCATTATTGTACCGCTCTCCACCATGCTTCTCTACTGCCTGCAGACACTCATTATTGTACCGCTCTCCACCATGCTTCTCTACTGCCTAGACACTCATTATTGTACCGCTCTCCACCATGCTTCTCTACTGCCTGCAGACATTCATTATTGTACCGCTCTCCACCATGCTTCTCTACTGCCTGCAGACATTCATTATTGTACCGCTCTCCACCATGCTTTTCTACTGCCTGCAGACACTCATTATTGTACCGCTCTCCACCATTCTTCACTGCTGCCTGCAGACACTCATTATTGTACCGCTCTCCACCATGCTTCTCTACTGCCTGCAGACACTCATTATTGTACCGCTCTCCACCATTCTTTCCTGCTGCCTGCAGACACTCATTATTGTACCGCTCTCCACCATTCTTTCCTGCTGCCTGCAGATACTCATTATTGTACCGCTCTGCACCATGCTTCACTGCGACCTGCAGACACTCATTATTGTACCGCTCTCCACCATGCTTCCCTGCTGCCTACAGACACTCATTATTGTACCGCTCTCCAGCATGCTTCCCTGCTGCCTGCAGACACTCATTATTGTACCGCTCTCCAGCATGCTTCCCTGCTGCCTGCAGACACTCATTATTGTACCGCTCTCCAGCATGCTTCCCTGCTGCCTGCAGACACTCATTATTGTACCGCTCTCCAGCATGCTTCTCTATTGCCTGCAGACACTCATTATTGTACCGCTCTCCAGCATGCTTCTCTATTGCCTGCAGACACTCATTATTGTACCGCTCTCCACCATTCTTCACTGCTGCCTGCAGACACTCATTATTGTACCGCTCTCCACCATGCTTCTCTACTGCCTGCAGACACTCATTATTGTACCGCTCTCCACCATTCTTTCCTGCTGCCTGCAGACACTCATTATTGTACCGCTCTCCACCATTCTTTCCTGCTGCCTGCAGATACTCATTATTGTACCGCTCTGCACCATGCTTCACTGCGACCTGCAGACACTCATTATTGTACCGCTCTGCACCATGCTTCACTGCGACCTGCAGACACTCATTATTGTACCGCTCTCCACCATGCTTCCCTGCTGCCTACAGACACTCATTGTACCACTCTCCACCATGCTTCCCTGCTGCCTGCAGACACTCATTATTGTACCGCTCTGCACCATGCCTCCCTGCTGCCTGCAGACACTCATTATTGTATCGCCTTATCATCCTTAGGAAAGCAAACTGCTTTCTGTTACAGCCAAATATTTCCAATTTGGACTCTTCAGCCCACAGCATCTGCTGCCATTTTTCTTCACCCAAGCTCCTATGTTTTCATGCATAGTTGAGTTACTTGGGCTTGTTTCTACGATGAAGGTATGGCTTTTCGGCACAATTCTTCCATGAAGACCCCTTCTGACCATTCTTCTCTGAACAATTGATGGGTGTCCCAGGGTCCTTCTGGTTTTTGCCAGTTCTGGGCTGATGGCACTGCTGGAAATCATCTGATTTTTAAAGTAAAGTAAGCATGATGTGTCTCGTATCTGTTACACTAAGTTTCCTTGGCCGATAGAGATGAGTGAGCATACTCGCTAAGGGCAAATTCTCGCCTTCTTCGAGTTCCTGCCGGCTCGTTAGAAAAGATTTGGGTGACGGCGGGTGTGAGCAGGAGGGTGCGGGTGGGGAAGAGAGAGATCTCCACGCCCCCCCATTTCCCCCCTGCCGCTCCCCGCCCCCTGAATCTTTTCTCACGAGTGGACAGGTACTCGCTAAGGACAATACGCGCTCGAGTATTTGCCCTTAGCGAGTATGCTCGCTCATCTATTGGCCGACCATTGTGTCTACAGTCCTTAACATTGCCCATTTCTTTGTTTTTCTTGAAAAGAGCCTTCTACAGCCCTTCCTGAAACCCCAGTCTGCTGTGACATTTTTGTCTGGGGGAGACCTTGTTGATAAAGTATAACTACCTTGTGTCTTACTGTGCTCAGTCTTACCATGGTGTATGACCTGTGACATTTGACTGTCTTCCACAACCTCTCCTTAGTAGCAGAGTTTGGCAGTTCCTCACCCAGATTTAACCCTCCTACACAGCTGTTTCAGTTAATGACTGTGTTTTAACCTTCAGATGAAAATGATGATCATTATCAACTGTTTGGTATAATTGGTTAATTATACGCCTGACTATAATCTTACAACACCCCAGACTTTGTACTAGTGTCCCTAGATGAACTGATGCTGTTATGAGGGTAACGAGCGGTCACTCCAAATATGGATTTGATTTCTCTTTTGTTCATTTACTTTACATTTTGTTAATTGACAATAAACTATTAACCCTTTGATTTCTGAAAGCATCCTTACTTTGCAGCATGTTGCCACGCCTGCCTAAACCTTTTGCCCAGCCCTGTACTTGGGGTGGGTTGTGGGGCCGGATCCACACCTCTCCTCCATAGATACACCCTCAGGCCGTGAACGAAAGTACATAGAAGAAAACCTTCTCCCCCGGAGCGGGAATCAGATGGACCATTATTAGAGATGAGCGAGCGTACTCGGAAAAGCACTACTCGCTCGAGTAATTTGCTTTATCCGAGTATCGCTGTGCTCGGGGCTAAAGATTCGGGTGCCGGCACGGAGCGGGGAGGAACGGAGGGGAGATCGGGCAGGAACGGAGGGGAGATCTTTCTCTCCCTCTCTCCCGCCCGCTCTGCCCTGCTCCCCGCTGCGACTCACCTGTCAGCCGCAGCGGCACCCGAATCTTCAGGGACGAGCACAGCGATACTCGGATAAAGCAAATTACTCGAGCGAGTAGTGCTTATCCGAGTACGCTCGCTCATCTCTAACCATTATATATATATAAGGACAGGGGGACGCCTGGGGACCGCTGACTGCGCCACCAACGTGCCGGCAGCTTCTGATGGCTGGCGATGTAACTGCAGCCATACCAGAGCGAGAACATATCACTCCCCCTGACAACACCTGCTGTGTACGGATACAAATCACCTGATCGGAGGGGAAGCCGATCATAATCAATATCACATAGGAGGGTCTTGTGGAATCCCCCCATCATCATCTCCTGGGCAGGGGGGGCTGCAGCTTCTCACCCCATGAAATTGACAATCACGCAATCATTCTGCCCCCACATCACTCTTCTGCCCCCCATAGTCCCACCAATTCTCGGGCGCCTGTGCAGTTATCACGTGACTGCTGTCACCTAAGTTGCCCCATAACTTTGTCCCCAACAACTTCCCCGCAGTAGTCTGAGCTCCGCCCCCTGCAGCTCACTGACCAGAGAGAAGTCCGGACCGGGCCAGTTGAGACGGAAAGGAATGTCATCGCTGAGAGCCGGTAACGTCCTCCCTCCGCTGCACACCCGGAACAGCCCGTACAGGACGGCCAGCAGGGGGGCACAGGCACGGAGCGCCCGCTCTCCGCTCGGCATCCTCTCTGTACACTATACACGGCCCCGTCCAATCATATCGCTGCCCAGCCGGGGCGCCACGTCTCTTCCCGTAGCGGCGACAGCTCACAACTTCCGGGGAACCGCAGCTTTTTTTTTTTTTTCGAATAAACTTTATTAACTCCTAACAAACGGAGCTTTACGTTCTTCCAGCGCGATAATGCGACAAACCGCTATACGTGCAGCGACTCCCCCCGGCTCTACCAGCAGATGGTATGACCCGCATCGCCATCTGCCTCTGCTTTGTTTCCTCTGATCCGCTTGTCCGCTTTCTGACCCCTCGCGGGTGCCGTAGCGTCGGCGGTTGCCAGGCAGCGGTGCATGCACTCGGCGCAGTACTTATGGCGACCTCTCATCAGGACTCCGTGCTGGCTACTTCTTGTGTCCATACCCCGGTGAACCCCCGCACCCGGGCTCCGCTTACCCTGTACGAGAGGCAGGAGGAGGAGAAGCTGCGGGTCTCCAAGGAGCTGCCAGGAGGGGTGAGAGAGGGGCATACAGTGTGCCCCAATCTGGGCGGGGCTTGTGTTATCCCTATATATGGGGCCATTTTTTAAAAATAGTTAATTAAGCATATTAAAGGGAAGCTGTCAGTTGTATTTAGCGCTACCATTATACGGCCGGCTTCACACGCACGGATGTGTGAGCGCAATACGCAGCGAACAGAACCCGTTGCGTTCAATGGCTTCGTTTACATGCGTGTATTTTGCGTGCGCATTCTGGCCCCGCAAAAACAACACGCTCCATCTCTCTGCGTATTTGCACGCCATTGTCCTCATAGGAGTCAAGGGGGGTTCGCAAATGTGCGCAATACGCAAGGAGATGTGTGAAAGGCTGATGAATTCTGCTGGAAATAAACACGTGGAACTTATGAGCCATTTTAATTGGTGAGTTTGTTTGCCGCGCGCAAATGAATGTGCCCTGCGGATGGAAGAAGTACGGTAAAATAGGCCCATGCGTGCGCAAAAAAGCTCTGTTCATAGCCAAAAAAAAAACAAAACAATACTGTTGTAGACAAAAAAAAAATAATAATAATACATCACCTGGGAACCGCTGTCATCTCCGGCGCGTCTTCTTGCAGCTGCTGTCACTCTTCTTCTCCTTGTCTTCTGGTAGGGGATTTAAGGGCTGAGCGCTGTGGACAAATCAGAGGCAGCGCTCATTCAATGAATGACAGCTCTGAGCTGCCTCTGATTGGCCACAGCGCTCAGTCAATCAGAGGAAGCGCTTTCAGGGGGCGAGGATTTTTAAATCCCCGGCTGAAAGACAAGGGGGAAGAAGAGTGCCGGTACCTACAAGAAGACGCGCCAAATATAAGTCGTGTCCCCCCCCCCCCCTGCATATATTTATATGCCACAACACTTCTGCTCAATTCAACCCAAACAACCAATCGCTGTGAATCAGCCAACCCAAACAACCAATCGCTGTGAATCAGCCAACCCAAGCAACCAATCGCTGTGAATCAGCCAACCCAAGCAACCAATCGCTGTGAATCAGCCAACCCAAGCAACCAATCGCTGTGAATCAGCCAACCCAAGCAACCAATCGCTGTGAATCAGCCTACCCAAACAACCAATCGCTGTGAATCAGCCAACCCAAGCAACCAATCGCTGTGAATCAGCCTACCCAAGCAACCAATCGTTGTGAATCAGCCAACCCAAGCAACCAATCGTTGTGAATCAGCCAACCCAAGCAACCAATCGTTGTGAATCAGCCAACCCAAGCAACCAATCGTTGTGAATCAGCCAACCCAAGCAACCAATCGTTGTGAATCAGCCAACCCAAGCAACCAATCGTTGTGAATCAGCCAACCCAAACAACCAATCGATGTGAATCAGCCAACCCAAACAACCAGTGCAAAAGTATAGTGGTGCAGCAGCACTCAGCAAAAATACACCACAGGCAGGTGCGAGGTGTGGACAGGAAAGGGTGCAAGCTCACCAGGTTTCAAAGCTTCCAGAACCAAACAGTCCGTCTCCAATAATAAGGATAAGAGCAGCACAACCAATCGTCCCGAAAATATCCTACTTCTTTTTAATCCATACACAGAAAAGGGCAGCAACGTTTCAGCTCCAGCTTGAAAAAGGTTGTGAATCGAGCAGAAGAGTTGTGGAATATAGATATATGCCCCCCCCCCTCCCCCCTCCTGAAAATCCTTGCCACGGACGGTCCCCCAATAGCAGAGCGCTTCGAGTACCTCCTATCCATTTCAATGGGGCTGGCACTACTGTCACTGGCCTCATTGGCATGAATAGGCGAGATCGCAAAAAGAATGGACATGCTGCGATTTTTAACGCTGCATCGCAAGCGTTCAACCATCGCACATGTGCATGGAGCCATTTGAAGCCATTGGTTTCATAATTTTGCGATTTCTCACAGCATTGAAAAATCGTGCGATTCCCTCGCCAGTGTGAAGCTACCCTGATGGATACCAAAAAAAAGCGTATGTCAAGCTGAAGCACATGGAAAGTGACTGTCCGTCTTTTTTTTTTTACAGATCCATTTATTTCTATGGGGTGTCCGTTTTTACATTTGTATTCCGTTTCATGAAGTTTGTCACTAGACAAAACAGTGCAGTCTGCAGCGCTTTTTTTTTTTTTGTCCGTTGAGGCTAATTTCTCATGGGCGAGTGCGATATCACGGCCCAATAACGTGCTCGCTAACATGTGATTTTGTTGTGTATGTGAGGCGTTATTGTATCACTTCGGGGAAATGGCGTTCAATGGGGAAACCTCACATCACATCGTACCGCATGCACTTAGCACGTGGCGCGATGCCGCCGCCGACCCTATTGGAAACAATAGAAGATGCTATGCGAGGGCACGCCCATAGATGGAAAGTGCCGCGTTTTGTTTCCGTTTTTTTTGGTTTATATTATTTTATATTAAAAAAAGTATTTCAAATTGCTGTTCTTTTTTTTTTTTTTTTTTTTTTAATCAAAAAAATGAAATCCAAGCAGAGCGGAGGCGAACCGAAACAAGCTGAGAAGATAAGAGGCCCATTGAAATCAGTTGAGATTTTACAGGATGTATTTTTTCCCAGTTTTTCTGCTCCTAGGGCTCATTCATACGAGCGTAAATACGCCGTGTACTACGCTCACATTATTTGCGTGTAATACGCTGTGAATGGAACCATTGATTGTGCGATTACGTAAAAAAATACGCAACCTGTACTATTTTTGTGCTGTGATGCACAGTAAGAGTCCTTTGAAATTAATGGGTGCGCGTAACTATGTAGTAAATACGCAGGAACCCTGCGTACACATGCGCCAAATCAATGGGATTTGGAGGGTTTTTATGCACGTAGATATGCTGTGTATGTGCGCGCATAAAAAGACTGCCGATAGTCAGGAAAACGCAACGCTGCCGTGTAATTTGGCCCGTAGATATGCTGCGTGTTTGCAGAACTAAATCCGCCTACTCCTGTATGAAATAGAAAACTGAATGCAGATGTGAGCATAAACGAATACTTTCTTCCACATTTTGTTATGTTGTGGCCATCTGCAAATTAAAGTTTTCCCATCATTCTGCACTCAGTACCCCATAATGACAACATGACAACAGAATGATAGAAATCTTTGTAGATTGTTTTAAAACCCAAAAACCTAACATTTACATAAGTATTCACACCCTGTACTCAGTGCTTAGCTGAAGCACCTTTGGCAGTGATTACAGCCTCCAGTCCTCTTAGTTATGATGTCACAAGTTGGAACACCTGATTTGGGGGTTTTCTGCTATTCTTCTCTGCAGATCCTCTAAAGCTCTGTCAGGTTGGATGGGGGCCATCTGTGGACAGCCTTTTGCAGGCCTCACCAGAGATGTTTGATTGGGTTCAAGTCTGGGCTCTGGCTGGGCCATTCAAAGACATTCACAGAGTTGTCCGTTATCCACTCCAGTGTTGTCTTGGCTGTGTGCTTAGGGTCATTATCTTGTTGGAAGCTAAACCTTCTGCTCAGCCTGAGGTTTTGATTACGAATATCTCTGTACTTTGCTTCATTCAGCTTTCAATCAACCCTGGACAGTCTGCCCATGTCAGCTGCTGAAAAACATGATGCTGCCACCACTATGCTTGACTGTAGGCATGGTATTGGGCAGGTGATGAGCGGCAGCTGGTTTCCTCCAGACATAACAGTTAGAAATCAGGCCAAAAACTTCAATCTTGGTTTCATCGGATTAGAGAATCTTGTTTCTCACAGTCTGAGAGTCCTTTAGGCGCTTTTTGTCAAACTCCAGACAGGCTTTCCTATGTCTTTTACTGTGGAGAGGCTTCTTTCTGACCACTCTGCCATAATTGGTGGAGGCTGCAGTGATGGTTGACCTCCTGGATGGTCTCTCCCATCTGCACAGAGGATTATTAGAGCTTGTCCACAGTGACCATTGGGCTCTTGGTCACCTCTCTTACCAAGGCCCTTCTCACCCCGATTACTTAGTTTGGTGGGTCGGCAGCTCTAGGAAGAGTCCTGCCTGTTCCAAAGTTCTTCCATTTAAGGCCTTATGTCGACGGGCAGATTTGATTTGCAGAATCCACATGGGGCACCTGCAGTTCAAGTTGCCTATAGGGAAACAAGGGCATCCACCCTTCAATTTACACATGTGGATTTGTTTTCCGGATTCCGCATACGGAAAACAAATCGCAGCATGCTCCATTTAAGTGCGGTTCCCGCAAGGACGGCTTCCATTGAAGTCAATGGAAGCCATCCATTCAGCTGCAGCCTACCACATGCACAATCCGACCCACCCATGGACATGAGGCCTAAGAATTATGGAGGCCACTGGGCTTTTGGGAACTTTCAGTATAGCAGAAATTTTTGTAGCCTTCTCCAGATCTGTGCCTCCACACAATCCTATCTCTGAGCTCTACAGGCAGTTCTTTCCTCCTCATGGCTTGGTTTTGGCTCTGATATGCATTGTGAGCTGTGAGACGTCAAATATACAAAGGTGTGTCTTCCAAATTATGTCCAATCAACTGAATTTACAATAGGTGATTCCAGTCAAGGTGTAGAAACATCTCAAAGATGATCAAGAAGAATGGACCAGAGCTAAATTTCAAGTTTCATACCAAAGCGTGTGAATACTCATGTCAACGCCAAATATTATTTTTAAATAAAATCAAAGATTTCTAACATTCTGTTTCCACTTTGTCATCATGGGGTACTGAGTGCAGAATGATGGGGAAAACTTGTGTTTTTTTAAATTTGCACAGGCCACAACATAACAAAATGTAAAGCAAGTGAAAAGTTCTTTAGGCTTTCCAAATGCAGCGTAACCTAATAATCAATGACCCAATACTATATGCCTTGTATTCTACTACATATTACGCTATGAAGTCTGAGTGTAGCATTTCCAGCCCTTCTTCTCTTCCTCATGAACTACTTCTGGTGTTTACGCCAACATTTAAATTGTTGTGTTTAACAGGATGATCTTGACTCCTATTCTGATACTGAAGAAGCACAATCTTGCAAAGACTGGATCCTGGACATCTCGAAAATCCATTCCCCAGACAATGAGTATTACATTCAGCTAGAGAGGTTAAAGAATCCCCATGTACTAAACATGGCAGAACTGGAGAAGATGTACAACAATAAACTACATCTGCGTGGAGTCCAGAAGACACAACTAGCCAAGACCGATTACTGGTACGTTGCTAATCATAAGTAGCATGTTACTGTACAACGAGGAAAAAACGAGGAAAAAAAGGGGGGTTTGGTACAGTGTTAGCCAATAGAGTAAAGTGTGATTGTGCTCAGTGAGAGAAACCAAGTAATCTTGTAGATATGATACCTTTTAATGGCTAACAAAAATACATGATGTTACTGCGAGCTTTCAGGTCTTTTATCGATTCTTCCTCAGGCTAGAAAAGATCACACAGGCGCATTATGCCGTTATATAGTATATACTTGAATTACTTTTTGCAAGTAGAAGCTATTGGATAATAAAGATCAGTAAAGGGAACTCCAGCTCTCCCAGGGGTGTTAACACAGTCTTCGGACTGCTGGGACCACCACCAGTCTCAAGAATGGGGTCTCCTATGCAGGATACATTTAGTAAATGCCAGCAGTCTGTCCATACTTTGCAATATAAAGCAGATGACCTGGAAAATAGACTAAGGAGAAATAATTTGCGACTGGTGGGGGTTCCAGAAAAGGTGGAAGGATTGTATCTGAGAGCATGTGCTGAGGGATGGCTGAAACCAACTATTGGGAAAGATACTTTACTTTGCTGTGGACAGGGCTCCTAGAGTTCCTGTTAAAGCACCTCCACCAGGTGCCACGCCGGGAACTGATAAAACTACTGCAATATAAAGATCGGGATACTAACGGATGCTGTTTCAAGGTATTAAGAGAAGGTTACGGGTTTACAGCTGCCTTATGGCCCTTTTACACATCTGAAAGTCGTTGCAATGACTGCACAAACGCTGACATCACCGCTAAGGTTGTCGGCGCTCGTGCAGAGCCTTTACACTGAAAGACTTATCGCAGATTGTGAGATAGGTGGGAGGTTCATGGGTAGTGCTTCTTGGTATGTGTGACCTTATTGAGCCTCGTGTGGCGCAGAGTGTAAGCTCTCGCTCACGACCTGAAGGTTGCAAGTTTAATCCCTGCATGTTTCAGGGAGCTGGCTCAAGGTTGACTCAGCCTTCCATTCTTCCGAGGTCGGTAAAATGAGTACCCAGCTTGGTGGGGGGTAATAAATAAAAAATTATCTGAAAGCGCTGCGGAATAAGTTGGCTATACAAATAACAAGATTTATTGGAGTTACCCATGTCCCCTAGGTGATTAGCGCCCTAAGCGATATGATATGTATGTATGAGACTGAGTGGTGGTTTTTCTCTCTTCTCCACTTCTAACATGCAATGCAAGCGGTGTCTCAAATTGTATTGAATAAATAATGAATATCATTTACCATGGTACAAGAGGTTAACATAATTTTGTGGAATGTGCGGGGTATGGGGGATAAAACTAAAAGACTGTCTTTTCGTCTGTTCAACATTTTCAACCAGCTATTGTTTGTCTATTGGAAACACATTTAACAATGAATGCTGTTCACTTGCTTCACTATTCGGTATGGTTACATTCATTTATTCTGTGTACTCAGGTCATTCGCGAAGAGTAAGTGCACTGATTCATAAAAGTATCTCTTTTAGATGTGAGTCATCTTTTATAGATACTATGGGGAGATTTATTTGTCTTAAACGTATTATTGTGCAAAAGAAACATTCTTTAATGGCAATATACATCACCCCCCAGCCCTCCGCTTCATATTCCAGTGAATGTATTAAGAAGGTGATGGAATTTGTAGCTATATCTTCTGCTGTTCCCATGGTAATTGTGGACAATTTCAATAAAGGCCCTATTGTGGCTTCTTCTTCCCCAACTGCTTCACACATTTATTAATGGCATTAGGTTTATGTGATCTGTGGAGGTTGAGGATTCTAGTCATTATATACAGAAGATTAGCTTACATAAGTCTAAGTATTGGGATGTCATTGAGGCCCTTCAGCGACGAGCAAGCATATGTATATTCTCCCACTAGGGGCAAGAGTAAGAATAAATGGTTATATTTTGGGATGCATGGTGTTGGAGAGGGGAACAAGGCAGGGGTGTACCCTGTCATCTCTTTGACTTGGGATTCGATCCTCTGGCTGGTTTGATAGGGCAATCCCCTGACCTAGTTTGATTGCAGTATGGAGAAATTAGCAACATATCTCACTATATGCAGATGATCTGTTGCATATGGAGGGATGTGAGTAGATCAATGAGTCCTATTATGTCCATTTTTGACTATATTTAGAAGGCTGTCGGGTCTTACTATTAACTGGGGGAAATCTGTAATTCTTCTTTTAGATCCCTTGCCAGTAGACTATTCATTGGAATACACACCATTACAAATAGTGAAGGAATTCAAATATTTGGGACTTGTGGTATCTTCTAAGCCTCAAAACTATATTTCCGTTAGTTTGCTTCCAATGGTACAAAAGTTTGAGAATAAGGTCAAGGTCTGGAATTGTCTCCAATGGTTGATAATTGGCTGGGAAAATGGTTCTGATGCCACAACTGCTTTATATACTTCAAAATGCTGTGGTTTGAATTGCATCACAATATTTTCTTAGACTCCATACAATATTTAGGAGTTTATTATGGCGTAAAAAACCTCCTAGGATTAAATTGGAGACCTTGCGAAGAGATAATCCGTTTGGAGGGTCGGCAATTCCAAAAGTTGGGATATATTTCTTGGCATCTCAGTTGCAACAGTTGAAGGGGTAGGGAGAAAGAAATGGCGTGGGGTTGAATGGCAGATAGTTTTCTAAAATGACAGGTTGTAGCCCCCTAAAATGGTATGTGAGAGAGGGATGAAAGGAGGGAAAAAAGGAACTATATACGACAATGTAATTATTAAATTCTGGAATAAATTTAAGCAGATTTTGCAGCTAAATAGACTTACTGTACGTATACTCCCCCCCCCCCCCCCCCCTTCCCCCTCGGGGAGCCTGAACTTGTCAGAGTTTTTTTTAAGGTGGAGGGACTTTTACCAAGAGAGGGGTAATCTTTTTGGAACAGATACATTCTGGGGATCTTTTTAAAGTTTTGAACAATTTAGAGAGCTTGATGATCCCCATAGTACTTTTTTCCTGTTTCTTCTGTTACGACATGTGTTTGCTGCTCAGGCCTGGTCAGTATGTATGCTTATGGATCAACACCCTTTGGTGAATTTGCTTGTGTGTTCTGGAGCTATGAAGGATGTAGCGAGTCCCGTGTGGCACGGACTGCTAAGGCAGCAAAAATGCAGTCCTAAAGGTTGCGGGTTCCATCCCCGCTTGGTTCAGGTAGTCGGCTCAAGGTTGACTTAGCCTTCCATCCTTCCGAGGTTGGTAAAATGAGGACTCAAATTGCTGGGGCGGTAGTAAATAAATTAACAGGAAAGCAATGCACAATAAGTAAGAAAAAATATATATCTTGTTGATATTGGTTTTAATCCCAGAATTTGTATAGTGGGTTTTGTTGATGGGCATACTCTTTTGGGAATTCAGAGTGTTATTTCCGGTGCAGAAGCTGATTAATGCCCCTTGGATGCAGCACACCCCCAACCTCTCCCTGACAGGAGATTTTGTCACAATGATCTAAGGAGTAGAGATGAGCGAGCACGCTCGGATAAGGCGGTTACTCGAGCGAATATCACTCTTCTCGAGTAACTGCATTCTCGTCCGAGAAGGCTCGAGGGGGCGAGCAGGGGGGAGAGAGAGATCCCCCCCCCGCTGCCCTCCCCGAGCCTGCTCGGACGAGAATGCAGTAACTCGAGAAGAGCGATGCTCGCTCAAGTAACTGCTTTATCTGAGCGTGCTCGTTCATCTCTAATAAGGAGTTATATCAAAAAAGAGGCCAACATGCGATATCCCCGCGGATGTGAGACGTTTTTATATCCAAAGCGCCTTGCATCACTTCAGGGAAGTACCGTTCCTCCGTCGTGGCTGTCAGCTGCAGTGGAGGTTTGTGGACTTTCCCTCATTGTTTTCAATGGGGAAAGCTCACATCGCACCGCATGCACCTAGCACATGGTGCGATGCTGCCGCTAGCCCCATTGAATACAATGGGCGATGCGAGGGCACACCCAAAGATAGGACATGCCGCAATGCAGGAAAAAGATGTTCATGTATATGACCCCATTCAAAAGAATGGGGTTCACATTCATTCGAGACTGGTGTGTGTCGCATCGCACAAATTTCACGCAATTTTCTCGTCCGTGTGAAAACTGCCTTAGTTTGAGAAAATTTGGGGAAGATGGTCTGATATATAACGGATAGTTCATATTGAGTGCTGCTTGCATTGAGGTATTGTAGAAAAATGGATGGGATTTGGAGTGGGTGAGGGGGAGAGGTGAGAAGGTGGAGAAGAGTTAGGTTATTAGTTTTTTTTTGGGGGGGGAGATTATGATTTGTTTAAATAGTTATGATTAATTGCATATTATGCTTATGCATCTATAAATGTATGTTAAGGGTTAAAATTTAAAATGGCCAGATCAAGGTGACTTTCTTCTAATACGTATGGGCAACCTTAGATGTAGCACAGAGTTAACAGTATTTCTGATATTCTTTTCTCAGGCAGTATTTTCTGTTTTGTCCATCTGGTAGTTTTTTGTTTTTATTTTAGTTGTGTGACACTTTTTATCAAGTAAAGTGGTATTTATATAATTTCTTAATTTATAGGTCCGAGTGGGAGCAGAACTCTTCACAGCCCACTGAATGCGAGTGCTGCTTTCTAGAACATAATGTCAGCTCTTCTGGCTTATCAGAGTCATCCCTGGATGAACTGTCTGATGGAGAAGATGACGGTGACACAAATGATTCTGTATCTGCCAGAGAGAAAATTGGTCGAATGTGGAATGAATTTACAGTTGAAGATTATATCAAGAAAACTGGTTTTAGGAAACTGCAATCAAAACGTAAGGCTGACAAAAGTAAATGTACAGAATGGTCACACAGAGTGACTATCCCACAGCCCTTTGAAATGACAATTAGAGAGTCCAAGAAAAAGGAGATGAATGCCAAGTCCAAAACAGAAATCGAGATGGAGAACAATTTGTTGAAGAAGAGACTTGAGGAAGAAGCAGAATGTCAAAAGAAATTTCGAGCAAACCCTGTGCCCGCTTCAGTTTATCTTCCTCTGTTCCAGGAGATAATGGAAAGAAATGAGGAGAGACGGAATTTTGTGAAAGAGAGAAGCAAGGAGATACTTCTAGCATCTCAACAACCCTTCTTGTTTACTGAGAGAGAAGAGCGCAAGAAACTTGAGCGGAAGATGGAACTGACTGATCTTCCAGATTCGGTCCATAGCTGTAAGCATTTTAAAGCCAAGCCAGTCCCAAAATCTATTTATGGAACCTCTGTTAACGAAAGGCTAAAAGAAGAATTATTATATAGGCAGATTAGGATACATATGAGATCTGAAGAACTTCTGCGCAACTCTTCCTATCCTACCAGCACACTGGCCTGTAAGACTAACTCAAGTAGAAGTAGAATAACAAGGTGTCAAGAACCTAAAAAGGAACAAAGTCATAGACCAAAAATCAATATGCAGATTCCTAATTTTAAAGTTATACATGAAAATCACAAGAAACTCCTGTTAAAAAATAAGGACACAAAACATGTAACTATCTGTGACCCCTTTCATTTACGTACCTCCTACATTCCATCAGACAAGGGCAAAATCCTAAAGGACATGGAAACAGATGAAGAAACACTCAAGGAGACTCGTTGGCCTTATAAATCTCCCAGAAACCAGTCATGGAAAAATTCTGCAGGGTTATCTCCACGTGAAGAGGCTCCGGTTATCACTCCAAGATCCACAGAGTCTTCTAAAAGGAGAGAGCATGCTATTAGGTAACTCTAGTGAATACAGCCTTATTACATAACTTATGGTCCTCATTCAGTCCACGCACCCTTAGTAGAATACATTCCCATTACCCTCCCTTTATTAGAGTAGTTGTAAGGATCTCCCTCCTTAGAGTCCTCCTCCCTTTGTGGTCCAATTTTAGATATCCCATCAATTTTCAGTCCACTTGTATTCCCACCCAGGAAGTCCATTGAAGACAAATTGAAACAGGAAAAGGAGGAGAAAAAGACACAAATAAGGAGGAGGGAGAAGGAAAAAAACCTGAAGAAACATATAAGTAGAAAAGCTAAAGCGATTCACCCTAATGAAACCTCAGAGTCACATAGTAAATTAAAAGAATTGAGGTAATAATTCCTAGACAGTATAAATATCTTTATGCCAAAGTTCTTAGATTACCTGAGAAAGTAGACTAGATTAGAAAATAAGTTAACAAAAAACATGGGTTTCTGTTTTATGCAAAGCTTTTACATTATATGTTGAAAAGTTACTTTCTAATCTACTTCTGTGCCCCCATGAAGTCATTTTTCATTGCTCCTAAAGCAGAAAATGAAGTAACTTTACAAATAGTCTTGAGGAAAAAAATCTGTTATTTTGTGTCTACAGCTCCTATGCATCCCTGTTGTAACACATTATAATCAAATTCATTGTGGTCAAATCCTGTAGTCCTCCTCTCTTCCATCTGTCCTCTACTTCTTGATAACCTTCTAAATGTATCTACGCAAGGAGTAGTGGACGGATGAAAGAGTGTATGACTACAGAGGGTCAGACTACGTAGGGTTGTTTGTAGTCTGTTACCATAGAGACACTTAGGTCTGCATAGACAAAAACCAATAATATATTTTTAATTAAGACCTATTAAAAAGTTGCTGTTTTTCTTTTTGGTTCCATTGCAGCAATAATAAAAGATGCACATAGCCTTTAAAATTCTTTACTTCCCTTTCAAGTTCTCCGCTGTCTGTCAGTAGGTGAAAACATTGTTTGCATCCAAAATATAAAACCTTGTACAGACTTAAGTCCTCATTCACATTCCTTGAAAACCCGCTTGTGATTTCCGTCTTCGAATCATCTCCCACTATAATCTACGGGGTCCATTTGGCTTCCAACATTTTCCCAAATGAAATAGTGCAGCATGGTGTACAATTTCATCTGGGACTTCATAACGGATCAGCTTCAGAGGGTTTGCCTCAGGCACAGATGTGAACAGAGCCTTTTGTTTGGCTGGTTGTCTATACATGGTGCAGCATCATGGATGGGCAGCTGCCTGACATAAAGCTCGGGTGCAGCATTTGTGTTGTGTTCTCATAATTACCCGAATGGCTTCCACTGTAGATCTGTGCAATATGTAACGACATCCTGCAATAAAATGTCTAAGCTTCAGAAGTATTGCAGGTTCACTATTACGTCCTTCATACACATTAGAGAAAAGTTGTCTGAACCCTCAAATCTTGACGGGACGAAACGACAAGCTTTTGTGTACGGAGGCCTCCTGACTCTCCCTGATGGGTAATGTTGGGGGATAGAAGGATCAGGAACGTTGAATTTCAACACCTAATCCCTTTGCTCTCTCGGGAGATAAGCTGCCACCAGAACAGTCTGCTTACTCTCCTCTGCTCATGGATTACACATGACTGTTTGGTTGAACCGCAAACTCATGTGTATGGGGGAATTGGGAGAAATGGCTGTCAGCTGAATAAGAAATCTATAACTAGGAACCTCATGGTAGATTCTCTGAAGTACAAGAACACCTTCCCTTGTGATATTCTTTGATACATAAACATTATTTTGCCACTTTATAACAGGAAAAGTGCAAAACGGAGGACAAAAGAGTACATGCAAGAGCTAGGTGCAATGAAAGAAAGGGTCTCGCAGACGCCGCTCTTATTGGAGAGGGCTACTCAGGTTTGTACAAAGTAGGTTTTTCTCTTTTAGATAGCCTTGTGTACCTTGTCATCCTAAGAAAATCAAAAAGAAGAGAAAATCCATAGTAAGTCATCATAATAAAGGGGTTATTATCTTTCATTTATCTATGTTATCCATATACAACCCCATTCAAGTGAATAGCGCTGGACTGCAATATCGTACTCAACATAAATTCTGCACATTTTAACTCCTTGAGAAGGCAGCCATTTTTCTGTTTACTCCTCATCACTTTCAGAATATTGGCAGCCATGTTTTATTTAAAGAGTAGCCACGTGTGGCGAAGAGTGTTAAGGCAGAAGAAATGCAGTCCTAAGCGCTTGCTCATGACCTGAAGGTTGCGGGTTTAATCCCCGTGTAGTTCAGATAGTCGGCTCAAGGTTGACTCAGACTTCCATCCTTCCGAGGTCGGTAAAATGAGTACCCAGCTTGCTGGGGGGGTGAACGATTTCCAGAGTAAGGCAATGGCAAACCACCCATAAAAACAGACTGCCAGGATGTGACGTCACTCTAGGTCAGTCATGACGCGGTGCGTGTACCAGGGTCCTTTTCCTTTACCTTTTATTTAAAGAGTAACTGTACTTTTTAAAAACGTTTGACATGTCAGAGCAACACGTTAAAGGGGTTGTCCCGCGAAACAAAGTGGGGGTATACACTTCTGTATGGCCATATTAATGCACTTTGTAATGTACATTGTGCATTAATTATGAGCCATACAGAAGTTATTCACTTACCTGTTCCGTTGCTAGCGTCCTCGTCTCCATGGTGCCGTCTAATTTTCAGCGTCTAATCGCCCGATTAGACGCGCTTGCGCAGTCCGGTCTTCTTCCTTTCTGAAGAGCGGCTTCTCGTAGCTCCGCCCCATCACGTGTGCCGATTCCAGCCAATCAGGAGGCTGGAATCGGCAATGGACCGCATGGTGCACCGTGGGTGAAGATCCCGGCGGCCATCTTACTTAGGTAAGTAAGAAGTCGCCGGAGCGCGGGGATTCGGGTAAGTACTGGCCGTTTTTTTTAATTTTTTTATTCCTGCATCGGGTTTGTCTCGCGCCGAACGGGGGGGGCTATTGAAAAAAAAAAAAACCCCCGTTTCGGCGCGGGACAACCCCTTTAACAGTTTTGATCAGTGGGGGTCCCTCTGTAAGACCTCTTCTGATCACTAGAACTAGGGGCTCTGTGCTCCTTTGGCTGTCTTCACTGCCTGTTGGCTTCACTCGGTCTATAGAAGATCTTCATAGACCTCCTATGAGTCCATCTTCAGCAGCTGAGAGGAGCCAACAGCCACAGTATTCAGGTGAGAGCTGCTGCTCCCTCGTTCTAGTGATCGTTGAGAGTCTCAGCGCAGCGGAACCTCCACTGATCAAAACTTTTGACATGTCAAATGTTTGTAAAAAGTGCATTTACTGTTTAAATCTTTTTGCATCTTTTGTCTGCCATGACCTTTTTTGCCCCAAAAAGAATTGATAAAAAATGAGGTTTGCATTAAACTCCACTCTGCAGAAATTGTACTGTGTGATAAAGGGGTAAAGCCTTTGTGGTATGCCCCAAAATCTTACTATGGCCTAAGCAAGGGCTTTCTCAAACTGTGACATGGGTCTTGCTTGTGAAGCACACCTAATTGTTGGTGAGGTGCAATTGGTACAGATCTAGCTATAGCAGCTTTTTTTTTTTACTATTGACCTTTGTACAGAAGCAAAATAAAAGTAACTATAGTCAGCTATATTTTTAATTTCGAGTCAAGAAGGGTATCATTTCTCCTTAAAGAGAGAGCAGCTAGGAGGTGAATGAGATGGCTTATAAGGCCATGCAAGCTCCTCTGGGAAATATATGCTAATTAGGAAGATTGAACAATACCTCTGCAGCGCCACCTATTGGAGGGCAGCATTCTTGCAAATCAATGTCTGATCCTTTATACATGGGCTATGACCATAGGTGGTGAATCTTCAGTTGGAGAAGATATGACTAAGCTACAGGGGTCATTTATAGTAGCATGAATTTAAAAAAACAATTAAAGGGGTTGTCCAGTTAGAAATTGGCTCTTTAAAATTTAGATCCTAAAGAGTTAGAACAATAAAACAAATAGTACTTACCCATGATCAGCCTCGGCAATCCAGCACTGCAGCCCCACGATTCCCCCGGTATGTGAAAGCCAGGTGACCGCTGCATGCCAATCAGAGGCGGCAACGTAACCAGTTGATCTCCTGGCATCAGTGTTCACATCCTGAGCACCATGATGCCAGGCGTTTGGAACAGTGACACTAAGGCCTCTGATTGGCATGCCGCGGTCACCCAACTTTTATCGTCAACACAGACTGAGAGAATCGCGAGGCTGCAGCGCTGGATCGGCAGTGATTTATGGATTCAGATCATTTTAATGGTTTCCAAACTTTATATTGAGCACATTTTTTCACTTTACAGTTAAATGCTCGTCTGTGTGCTGAGAAGCATTACTCTAATGTGCTCCGAGATCTCGGTTTACGTGATGACTTTGTGTCAATGAAAGGGCAAACGGCAGCTCTCCAAGACGCGGAGCGTACAACGAAGGACGCATTCAGCTCCGATGATGAAGAGAGGTAATTTGTTTTTTAGGGCTTATGCACACCACAGATCCCTGGGCACAGAGGCCATCATTCTCCTTAGTGCAGAGCAATGCTTCTATGGGAATATACCTCCAAATATCCGGTATCAGATGGAATATGCAAATAAAAAAAACTGTGAGGTTCTGACGAAAAACAGTATGCTTCTTTATGGAATTGGAACAATACAGAAGTATAGTACAATCACTATGTGTCTCTATTACAGCGCAGGTTAATAACACTGCTGTGTGCATGAGGCCTTTATCATAGGATATAGTTACAAGTCCGTAAGGGAAAAAGTACTCAAGTTCGTGAGAACTGGAAATACCTGATATTGAAAGTATAAATTCTGCACATCTTAACCCCTTGAGGATGCAGCTTCTTTTTTTTTTCTTTAAGGTTTTGTTTTGTTTTCTCCTTCTCGCTTTCAGAAAATGTTACGCTTTTTAGTTTTCCATTAACACTAGCTGTCTGAGGTCTTGTTTTTTGCAGGGCGAGTCGTATTTTTCAATGGTAGTGTTTAATGTACTATATAATATACTGAAAATCATAAAAAATATTCAAAGTGAAGTAAAAATGAAACGCAAAATTTACGGTGCACATACTGCTGGAAAAATGCTTAGTTTACTCTGCAGAGAAGTGCGATTACGATGATACCAAATTTTATATATATTTTTTTGTTTTATTACTTTAACCCCTAAATGCTATGCGGACTAAAAAAAATGCAAAAATCAGTTATAAAACAATTTTATTAGAGATGAGCGAACGTGTTATTCCGAGCTTGATATTCGTGCGAATATTAGGGTGTTCGGGATGTTCGTTATTCGTAACGAACACCATGCGGTGTTCTGGTTACTTTCACTTCCTTCCCTGAGACGTTAGCGCGCTTTTCTGGCCAATTGAAAGACAGGGAAGGCATTACAACTTCCCCCTGCGTCGTTTAAGCCCTATACCACCCCCCTGCTGTGAGTGGCTGGCGAGATCAGGTGTTCGCCTAATATAAAAGTCGGCCCCTCCCGCGGCTCGCCTCAGATGCCTGGTGAGTTAGATGAGGGACAGTGCTGTTTGTACCGGAGCTGCTGTAGGGAAAGAATTGGTAGTTAGTGTAGGCTTCAAGACCCCCCAAAGGTCCTTATTAGGGCCACTGATAGCTGTGTGTTGGCTGCTGTTAGCAGTGGCAAATTTTTTTCCCCTCAAAATCGGCTCTGCAGAGCGTTGCACCCGGCATTAGGGAGAGAAGTGCTGCATAGGCAGGGAGAGTGTTAGGAGTGAGTGTAGCCTTCAAGAACCTCAACGGTCCTTTCTAGGGCCATATTTAACCGTGTGCAGTACTGTCCAGGCTGCTGTTAGCTGTGCTGCATTTTTTTTTGCTTCTCAAAATCGCCTCTGCAGAGCATTGCACCCTCCATTGATACTGCAGGGAAAGAATTGTATAGGCAGGGCCACAACACAGTTATTATTCATTGAATATACGCAGTGCTGCCTTTTGGTGCCAAAAAACGGAAAATAATTCTATTTGTCCTGCCTCTGTCCGTCCTAACGCCGCTGGACACGTGTCGGCTGCGTGTGCAACCTGTAAAAATCAGACGCACCCAGCTACGTTTTACTCCTGGCTTTGCCATTTGCTTTCCTTAATTGGGAAAAAAAATACCTGCTCTGCCACAGTTAATAACTCTGCTACCCTCACGTTCTGTGACACATTAGCAGGAAAACAGCACAGTTATTAAACTTCTCATGTTCATAGAATATACGCAGTGCTGCCTTTTGGTGGAAAAAAACTGAAAACAAATCTATTTGTCCAGCCTCTGTCCGCCCTAAGGGCTGTGGACACGTGTGAGCTGCGTGAACAACGTTGAAAAATCAGACGCACCCAGCTACGCTTTACTGCTGGCTTCGCCATTTGCTTTCCTTAATTGGGAAAAAAATACCTGCTCTGCCAGAGTTATAATAACTCTGCTACCCTCACGTTCTGTGACACATTAGCAGGGACACAGCACAGTTATTAAACTTAGATTATTCATTCACTAGAGGCAGTGGGGCCTTTCGTTTTCCAAAAAGGGAAAAATTATATTTGGCCTGCAGTCTTGCGCCAATTTATTTCCTGCCTGTGAAATCAAATCACTGGTAATACAGCATGCTGAGGGGTAGGGGTAGGCCTAGAGGACGTGGACGCGGCCGAGGACGCGGAGGGCCAAGTCAGGGTGTGGGCACAGGCCGAGCTCCTGATCCCGGTGTGTCGCAGCCGACTGCTGCGCGATTAGGAGAGAGGCACGTTTCTGGCGTCCCCACATTCATCGCCCAATTAATGGGTCCACGCGGGAGACGGTTATTAGAAAATGAGCAGTGTGAGCAGGTCCTGTCCTGGATGGCAGAAAGTGCTTCGAGCAACCTATCGTCAACACGCAGTTCTGCGCCGTCCACTGCTGCAAATCCGAATCCTCTGTCTGCTGCTCCTCCTTCCTCCCAGCCTCCTCACTCCACTACAATGACACCTGCTCAGGAGCGGGAACACTCCCAGGAACTGTTCTCGGGCCCCTGCTCAGATTGGGCAGCAGCGGTTCCTCTCCCACCAGAGGAGTTTATAGTCACTGATGCCCAACCATTCGAAAGTTCCCGGGGTCCGGGGGATGAGGCTGGGGACTTCCGCCAACTGTCTCAAGAACTTTCTGTGGGTGAGGAGGACGATGACGATCAGACACAGTTGTCTTGCAGTGAGGTAGTAGTAAGGGCAGTAAGTCCGAGGGAGCAGCGCACAGAGGATTCGGAGGAAGAGCAGCAGGACGATGAGGTGACTGACCCCACCTGGTGTGCAACGCTTACTCAGGAGGACAGGTCTTCAGAGGGGGAGTCAAGGGCATCAGCAGGGCAGGTTGCAAGAGGCAGTGCGGTGGCCAGGGGTAGAGGCAGGGCCAGACCGAATAATCCACCAAGTGTTTCCCAAAGCGCCCCCTCGCACCATGCCACCCTGCAGAGGCCGAGGTGCTCTAAGGTCTGGCAGTTTTTCACAGAGACGCCTGACGACCGACGAACAGTGGTGTGCAACCTTTGTTGCGCAAAGCTCAGCCGGGGAGCCAACACCAACAGCCTCACCACCACCACCATGCGCAGGCATATGATGGCCAAGCACCCCACAAGGTGGGACGAAGGCCGTTCAGCGCCTCCGGTTTGCACCCCTGCCTCTCCCCCTGTGCCCCAACCTGCCACTGAGATGCAACCCCCCTCTCAGGACACAGGCACTACCGCCTCATGGCCTGCACCCACACCCTCATCTCCGCTGTCCTCGGCCCCATCCAGCAGTGTAGTTCAGCGCACCGTCCAGCCGTCGCTTGCGCAAGTGTTCGAGCGCAAGCGCAAGTACGCCGCCACGCACCCGCACGCTCAAACGTTAACCGTCCGCATCGCAAAATTCATCAGCCTTGAGATGCTGCCGTATAGGGTTGTGGAAACGGAGTCCTTCAAAAGTATCATGGAGGCGGCGGCCCCGCGCTACTCAGTTCCCAGTCGCCACTACTTTTCCCGATGTGCCGTCCCAGCCCTGCACGACCACGTCTCCCGCAACATTGTACGTGCCCTCACCAACGCGGTTACTGCCACGGTCCACTTAACTACGGACACGTGGACAAGCACAGGCGGGCAGGGCCACTACATCTCCCTGACGGCACATTGGGTGAATTTAGTGGAGGCTGGGACAGAGTCAGAGCCTGGGACCGCTCACGTCCTACCCACCCCCAGAATTGCGGGCCCCAGCTCGGTGCTGGTATCTGCGGCGGTGTATGCTTCCTCCACTAAAGCACCCTCCTCCTCCTCCTCCTCCTCTGTCTCGCAATCAAGATGTGTTAGCAGCAGCATGTCGCCAGCAGTCGGTGTCGCGCGGTGTGGCAGCACAGCGGTGGGCAAGCGTCAGCAGGCTGTGCTGAAACTACTCAGCTTAGGCGATAAGAGGCACACGGCCCACGAACTGCTGCAGGGTCTGACACAGCAGACCGACCGCTGGCTTGCGCCGCTGAGCCTCCAACCGGGCATGGTCGTGTGTGACAACGGCCGTAACCTGGTGGCGGCTCTGCAGCTCGGCAGCCTCACGCACGTGCCATGCCTGGCCCACGTCTTTAATTTGGTGGTTCAGCGCTTTCTGAAAAGCTACCCACGCTTGTCAGACCTGCTCGGAAAGGCGCGCCGGCTCTGCGCACATTTCCGCAAGTCCCACACGGACGCTGCCACCCTGCGCACCCTGCAACATCACTTTAAGCTGCCAGTGCACCGACTGCTGTGCGACGTGCCCACACGGTGGAACTCTACGCTCCACATGTTGGCCAGGCTCTATGAACAACGGAGAGCTATAGTCGAATACCAACTCCAACATGGGCGGCGCAGTGGGAGTCAGCCTCCTCAATTCCTTTCAGAAGAGTGGGCCTGGTTGGCAGACATCTGCCATGTCCTTGGTAATTTTGAGGAGTCTACCCAGGTGGTGAGCGGCGATGCTGCAATCATTAGCGTCACCATTCCTCTGCTATGCATCTTGAGAAATTCCCTGCAAACCATAAAGGCAGCTGCTTTGCGCTCGGAAACGGGGGCGGGGGAAGACAGTATGCCGCTGGATAGTCAGGGCACCCTCCTGTCTATTTCTCAGCGCGTACAGGAGGAGGAGGAGGAGCATGAGGAGGATGAGGAGGAGGGGGAAGAGACAGCTTGGGCCGCTGCTGACGGTACACCGGCTGATTGCCTGTCATCCTTTCAGCGTGTATGGCCTGAGGAGGAGGAGGAGGAGGAGGAGGAGGAGGAGGATCCTGAAAGTGATCTTCCTAGTGAAGACAGCCATGTGTTGCGTACAGGTACCCTGGCACACATGGCTGACTTCATGTTAGGATGCCTTTCTCGTGACCCTCGCGTTGCACGCATTCTGGCCACGACGGATTACTGGGTGTACACACTGCTCGATCCACGGTATAAGGAGAACCTGCCCACTCTGATTCCCGAAGAGGAAAGGGGTTCGAGAGTGTTGCTATACCACAGGACCCTTGCGGACAAGCTGATGGTAAAATTCCCAGCCGACAGCGCTAGTGGCAGAAGGCGCAGTACCGAGGGCAAGGTAGCAGGGGATGTGCGTAGATCGAGCAGCATGTACATCCCAGGCAGTGCAACAGTCTTTAAGGGCCTGGCCAGCTTTATGGCTCCCCACCAAGACTGTGTCACCGCTCCCCAGTCACGGCTGAGTCGGCGGGAGCACTGTAAAAGGATGGTGAGGGAGTACATAGCGGATCGCACGACCATCCTTGGTGACGCCTCTGCCCCCTACAACTACTGGGTGTCGAAGCTGGACACGTGGCCTGAACTAGCGCTGTATGCCCTTGAGGTGCTTGCTTGTCCTGCGGCTAGCGTCTTGTCGGAAAGGGTGTTTAGTGCGGCTGGGGGAATCATCACAGATAAGCGTAGCCGCTTGTCAACCGACAGTGCCGACAGGCTAACACTCATCAAGATGAACAAAGGCTGGATTTCCCCAGACTTCTCTTCTCCACCAGCGGACAGCAGCGATACGTAAGCAATACGTATTCTGCACCCGCGGATGGAAGCTACGTTCTCTCTCACCATCCAAAACGGGGACATTTCTGCTTCATCAATCTGTGTCTAATATTCCTCCTCCTCCTCCTGCTCCTCCTCCTGAAACCTCACGTAATCACGCTGAACGGGCAATTTTTCTTAGGGCCACAAGGCTCACTCAAATAATTTTTCTGAACAATTTTTATAAGTTTCAATGCGCTTAAAAGCGTTGGAACTTTAACTTGAACCAATTTTTCGTTACACTGGGCTGCCTCCAGGCCTAGTTAGTTACCACTTAAGCCACATTAACCAAAGCGATTAATGGGTTTCACCTGCCCTCTTGGCTGGCCATGGCCAATTTTTGGGATGTACATTAGTACTGTTGATACAGCAATTTTTGTGGGCCCTCGCCTACAGTGTAATCAAATTAATTTTTAGCCCACCTGCATTACAGCTGACGTTACCTCAGCTGTGTTGGGCAATGCAATGGGATATTTTTGTGTACCGCCGGTGGGTTCCAGGGAGCCACCCATGCTGTAGGTGCACACGGAGTTTTTAATACATCTGTCCACTTGTAAAGAACCCCAGTCTGACTGGGGCATGCAGTGTGGGCCGAAGCCCACCTGTATTACGCACGACATTACTACCTCAGCTGTGTTGGGCAATGCAATGGGATATTTCTATGTACCGCCGGTGGCTTCCTGGCACCCACCCAGGCAGTGGGTCCACAGGGAGTGTAACCTACATGTGTCCACTTGTAAAGAACCCCAGTCAGACTGGGGCATGCAGTGTGGGCCGAAGCCCACCTGTATTACGCACGACATTACTACCTCAGCTGTGTTGGGCAATGCAATGGGATATTTCTATGTACCGCCGGTGGGTTCCAGGGAGCCACCCATGCTGTAGGTGCACACGGAGTTTTTAATACATCTGTACACTTGTAAAGAACCCCAGTCTGACTGGGGCATGCAGTGTGGGCCGAAGCCCACCTGTATTACGCACGACATTACTACCTCAGCTGTGTTGGGCAATGCAATGGGATATTTTTATGTACCGCCGGTGGGTTCCAGGGAGCCACCCATGCTGTCGGTCCACAGGGACTTCACAATAGGGAGTTGTACCTGCCTGTGTCTATGAATTAAAAAACGCGGTCTGACTGGGGCATGCAGACACCTTGACAGAATGAATAGTGTGTGGCACATAGGTTCCCCATTGCTATGCCTACGTGTGCAGCTCCTGATGGCGGTGGCACAGGATTCTATTTCTCATTGCTTCTGTACAGCATTGTGGGCTATCGCCCCGCCCCTTTTAAAGAGGGTCGCTGCCTAGCCGTGCCAACCCTCTGCAGTGTGTGCCTGCGGTTCCTCCTCATGGCAGACGCACTTCTAAATAGACATGAGTGTGGCGTGGCATGAGGGCAGCTGAAGGCTGCGCAGGGACACTTTGGTGTGCGCTGTGGGGGGGAGGGGGGGCGGTTGGTCAGCATGTAACCCAGGAGAAGTGGCAGCGGAGTGTCATGCAGGCAGTGATTGTGCTTTGTTGTAGCTAGTGTGGTGCTTAGCAAAGGTATGCCATGCTAATGAGGGCTTTTCAGAAGTAAAAGTTGTTGGGAGGGGGGGGGGGCCCACTCTTGCCGGTATTGTGGCTTAATAGTGGGACCTGTGAACTTGAGATGCAGCCCAACATGTAGCCCCTCGCCTGCCCTATCCGTTTCTGTGTCATTCCCATCACTTTCTTGAATTGCCCAGATTTTCACACATGAAAACCTTAGCGAGCATCGGCGAAATACAAAAATGCTCTGGTCGCCCATTGACTTCAATGGGGTTCGTTGTTCGAAACGAACCCTCGAACATCGCGGGAAGTTCGTTCCGAATAACGAACACCCGAACATTTTGGTGTTCGCTCATCTCTAAATTTTATTAATTATCAAAAAATAAAGCTTTAAAAAAAAAACCTTTTGCAGTATTTTATAATAAAAAAAATCTAAATGAAAAAAAAAAACGCCAAAATAGATTTGGTATTGCTGCATCGATGAAACTCTGATCCATAAAGTAATACATTATTCACCCCACACGCAGAACATCATCAGAGAAAAAAAATCAGCAATAAAAAATGTAGTAAAAAACAAAAAGTATCAAAGTTGCTTGTACTCCATAATGGTAAAAATAGAAATTACAGGACATCCAACAAAAAATGCGCCATGCATAACTATATCAACAGAAAAATAAAAAAGTTGTGGCTGTCAGAAGATTGCAGCGGAAAATAATTTTATTTTTCACCAAGGATATTTTTATATTTTAAAAGTAGTACAGCAAAAAAAAAAAAAATCTATATATATTTGGTATCATTGTCATACTGACCCACAGAATAAATATCATTTCATTTTCGCTGCAGTGTAGACTGTGAAAACAAGACAAACACACACACCTAAAGATGGCGGAGGTTTTTTTTCCAGTTTATTCGACTTTAGAATTTTTTTACGTTTTTCAGTACATTATATGCTACAATAAATAGTATCATTGAAAAGTACAACTCTCCCTGCAAAAAACAAGCCCTCAGACAGCTACATGAATGGATAAATAAGTTATGATCTCATTTTTTTTTAAAGTGGGGGAGAAAAACAAAAAGTGGGGAGGTGGAGAGGCCGCGTATTTAAGGGGTTTAAAAAAATCTTCTAAAAAAAACAAACATTTTTTGTCTCCATGTTCTGATCACCATGACTTGTTATTTTTTCATTGATGCAGCTGTCTTAAGGCTTTTTTTTTTTTTTTTTATTAATTTTTTTTTTCGTGGCGCCAGGGTGACCAAAAAAGAGCAATTCTGACGTTGTGTATACTTTTTTCTAACTGCGTTTACATTGCAGTATAAGGCCCCCTGCAAACGGGTGGAAATTCTGTGGCGGGATTTCCCGCAGAATTTCCACCCCTCGACGCCTGCATAGGATTGCATTGCAAAACGCAATCCTATGCAGACTGCCGCGATTTGTCCGTGTGAAAATACACACGGAAAACAAATCGCGACATGCTCTATTTATGTGCTGGTCTCGCAGAGGCACGCACAGAAATGTCTCTCCCGACGCCCCGGCTCCGCTCTGCGCATGAGCCTGCTGGCTGGCAGCCGGCACATCAAAGATTCGGAGCCGCGGGAGAAGTGAGTGCCGCACTGGTTTCTGCAGGTGCCCGGGTCGGGTCTCACTGTAAGAATTCTCGCAGCGGGATCCGACCCGGCTGTCTGCAGGTGGCCCAAATAATGCATTTTTTTAACAGATTAGACTTTTATACACACTGCAATATAAAATGTTTATTTTATTTATTCGGTATTGCAGTACGCTGTACTGGATTGCTGTAGGAATTCAATTAAGTTGTGCCACAGGCTGTAAGATAGACTTTCAGGGACACAGCAGGAGTTTGATCTAAGGTGCTTTTATATGGCTCGATCTGAGCCAGATGATAGGAACCAATTGACATTGATTCTTCTTTGTGTCCTTCACATAGACTAACTCGGATGGAATTGGGGGCAAACTATCATTCATACAATTGTTTGTTCCCATACATTTTCATAATTGTTGGTTCATACAGCAAGATGCCCTGCTTACAAAGATCTGATCAGCCTACAAATGAGCGTTTGCTCAGTTGTGGGCTGATCACTGCCCTGCTTACACAAACTGCCTTTAACACGGTAAGCCGCTACATATCTTGTTCAGATTGCATGAGGCCCTGTACACCAAGGTCTTCTTATCTTCAAAGGACCTCTGAAGGAACATTGGAAATTGAGGATTTACAGGAAGATGGTGAAGATGATGAAATCCAGAGAAATCCATCTGAGGATGAGGAGTATGGAGAGTACAGTCCTGATGAAGACCACATTGAAGAGGAGATGTAGTTATTACTTGGTGCATCGCTTCTTACCAAACTGTTTTGTGTTGATTGCTCCATAAACATTTAGTCATGAGTGGTAAATCCGATGGGATCACATGGTGAATGGCTTGTATAACGCCACATAGTACAATGGTTAACCACTGACCAGAAATGACTGAATTCGGCAACTGTTGGTAAATGTTGCAGGTGATATGAAGTACTTTCACTATTCTTGTATAGAAAAAGCATCATATGGCCATAGACAGAAAAGAGCATTATTCCTCAACTTCTTCTTCAGGTCCTTTTACATAGACTGATTATCAGGCCCGAATGTTCCTTCGACCATTGGGCCGTATAAAGGCACGAACAATCAGCTGACGAACGAGCAAACGTTCGTTTGTCAGCTAATTGTTCGGTTTCAGCAAGCTTGCTGATTGACCGTACATCTCCCCGTGTGAACAGGAGGATGTACAGCCAGCCTGTTGGGATAAACAATTGTAGTACTGACCATTCATTTCCCAAAGCCAATTCTCTGGCCGTGTCAAGTAAAATTAAATAGGCACCGATTTGAGAACTCAACCCATGTAAAAAGACCTATAGGCATGTAACAAGACTTCTATGCACTGATGTAGATAATTGGCTGTCACCATCATTTACCTTGAGAGAAACAAAGGATCACATAGCTAAAAATCTGTCTTACTCGGAAAACGAAACATTGAGGCCATTGGGCTATTGAATATTATGAATTGACCGTGTATCCCAGGAACTGCTGTCAACCATGCAATATCTATGGCCAACAGCAGACTGTGCTCTATGACTTGGATAGAATTTCTCTTGTGACAGTATGGCAGCATCCAGCAGTATATCTGTATCTGGTTAGAATTGGTTACAATGACAATTTGAACCTTTTTGTATTGTGATTAATTTCCGTAGAAAAGCATGTTTGTCAAGTATCGGCTCAAGTCGCAGGGCTCTAAAACACAAAGATATTTAGTCTGAAGCTCCTAATAGATTAGAGAGGCTCTGTCACCAGATTTCACGACGCACATCACATACATTATTGACTAGATCTTAGATCTGATGAGACTGGTGCGCTTACTTTGAAAATCCATTTTAGAATTGATGTACAATCTTTTTTTCAAAGTTCTCCTTCCTGATATTAAGATTAGCATTAGCTGATAGTTTAACCCTTTCCAATCCAATTTGTATCCTGGTTTTCCTAGGGGGCTTTTTCGGCCTTTATACAATGGCGCTATATGCTGGCTTAAGCCAGTACAGCATGAGGTGACACGTTGAATAGGCTCTGACAGCAGAGCGGCTGGCAAAATATAGTAAGAGAACCCCCGATGGGCGTTTTCCAACATTGGAGCTGTATAGCCTTAAATCATAATGTCTTCAGAAGTCCGACAGTGGATTGGAAAGGGTTAACTCGCCTTTGGTTATTTGTCCTCCAGTAATTCCAATCATAGCAACAGTGTTTCATACTGTAACTAAATGTCCTTTTACATTGGCCGATTTATCGGGCCTGAATGATCCTACGAACACTTGCTTGCCCAACAATCAGGTCGTGTATAAAGATGGATGATCAGCCAATGAATGAGCAAATGTGTTGCTCACTGGGCAGCTGGCTGTACCTTTCTTCTAATTGTCAGTGAGTTGTCATTAGCACTGGCAGATTATCTGCCCATGTAAAAGGACCCTTAGTTGCCAACATTAGTGGTTGATGATCCAGATCAAAGATATAAAAGGCCATGTAAATGCTATTTATATAGAGATACTTAAATATTTTTATAACTACATGTGATCACATTTCGTGTGCTTAACTCAGTACCTGTTGTTTCCACTTACATTTTATTTCAAGATCATGACACTTACATGCCTTTCTTATGATTAAATTGGTTATTGAGAAAGAGGAGACTTGTTTCAAAGCAGCTCGCTATGGAGGCACAACATTTAAAAAAATATTTACTTTCAACCAATCCCGTCACTTTTGTTACGCTGGTGCCTGGTCCCCTTCCAGTCATCACTTCCTACGGCAGCAGCCATAAGATCCCAACACAAGTACATGTGACCACTGCAGTTAATCACCAGCTAAAGTGAGCCAATGATTGGCTGCAACAGTCATATCTCCTTAGTATAAATGAGGTCATTGTAGAAGCAAGGAGCCTGTGGGGGACTGGCACAGGGGTAGCAGGGAATCTGGAGAGGTGAATGCATTTTTTTTTTCAGCCCTTCACAGTGACAGACAGACTAAAATATAGCTTTTATTAAGAACTAACATAAAATAATGACTTGGGCTAAGACAAACAAAACATACATAGAGACAGAGAACACCATAGTCAGGTGGGTAACTAGAGTGTTACAATCACCCAACCAAGACTTTCGTAAAATTGAGACTCAAAAGTCGCTAGTGATGCATCAGATGATACGTGATTTGATAAGTGTAATATTACAGATATCAGGAATCTGAGAACAAGTTGGTACTTGAGCAAAGTTGCTCAACATCGTGCGACACTCCCGATGATCTAGTCAATGAGGATCAATCAATCAGATGGCCAACCGAACGGGGCCCCACTGCCTATGATATATAGGGAGAGTGTCACGCACACTATTGCATCAATATAGCGACCGTCTATAATTTAAAGATAGGAGTGGTCACATTCAGGGTAGTTGACAATATAGGAGTTTGTTAGGATTGATAACAACTCAACTACTCATATGAGTTGAGGAAACCAAGACAGTACCTCAGATGTTTAACTCAAAAGTATATTGATTCACATCATTCGAGAGAAATGGTAAACTCTCTTAGTATGAAGTGGTTATTGTTCGATATATAGACTCATATCACTCAAAAGAAAATGATGGACTCGTTTTATGTGAAAAAATGGTTGTTTCCCTACTGGAATTATTGGTAGTTCATCAGGAGAAATTGCATGAGTTATGCCATGAGATGTGACACCATTATCAGACTTGGATTGTCATAGTAGTGTTTTTTTGACAGATATGATATCATTAGGAAGCCTCAAAGAAGAGAGGAAGTGCCACAATCGTGTTTTGGGGCACAAGAGGTTAATCAGTCTCTGTCAACTTTTTGTTAGTGTGGTCGTATAGATTAATTAAGAGAGGTGCAGAAAGTGTAATACTTTCTAGCTAGATACTGCACATCTATTAATCTATGAGGAATGAAGTGGGATCAGAACTATCAAGTAGGGAATTATTTAGAACCCATACTCAGTTCATCATCCAGTAATTTTCGAACAAGGTCGCAAAGTAGCGAAATAATATTGGTCTATAGCTTGTTCGTATAATTAGCTCTGCAGATATAAAGCAGCCCGGCAGTGGTATAATCAGGAAGTAAATATAATAAAGTTCTAGGCTAAGTAGAGCTTTTTTAGATCCCATTCATTCCATAATAGTCTCTTAGGCAGCGCGTAGTAGCACGAGCAGAGCGATATCTTTGCTGCCTAGGTCCGAGACCTATCTCTTGCACACACACATTCAGATAAAATAACAAAAATGGTAGAGCCTAGAACTCTGATGGTGAGCTCAGGCATATGTTTGTGAGCCCAAAGTGCTGCTGCTGATATACTATGTTGCCCTCCCCGAAAGGGGGGTGGTGTAAAGGATCAGCCAATCAAGTGCTACAAAGGGAGGAGCTAATATGGCTCCATTAATCTGGAGTGAAAGACGTCTGTTTTTGATCTGCTGTTAGGCTCAGACTGAATGTATCCGTGAGAGCAAGTGATGCAGTAGCCTCCCGAATGGTCTGATTGTCCGCATGTGTACTTTGATCTTCAGATTTCGCTTTAGAAAAATCGATACCAGCGAAGCGAGATTGCGCATGCGCGCGCAGCGCTGTGACGTCATCACGTCTGTCATGTGACATAGCGCGTCTTGACGTCCTGTTGTGTCACATGATCGGCTTCATTCCAAGAAATGGCTTAATAGAAGCGATGTAGATTGCCATAGCAATAGCGGTCATGTGATCTGCACTGCCCAGAACAAGGATATGTGAATCTGGCAAATGCACATTGCAGTTTGGACCGATTTAATGCTACAACATAAATTATATAGGATGCATTTAGTAAGGATTTATGACTGTTGACTATAAGCACAAAAAGAAGTATTTTATATGCTTAAATGCGGTACAACGCTATTGATTTATTTTAAGCGAGACATTATGCAAATAATTTAGCATATATTGCATATATCTCGTATGCAAGACGGTCAGGTGACATCAAATAAGCGTAGTATTTAAGATATTGCTCACTAAACGCAATGAAAAACTAGAGCGATAATTATTCGCATCGATGGGCCAATTTTTGTTAGATTCTTATTAGAGATGAGCGAGCGTGCTCAGATGAGCACTACTCGCTCGAGTAATTTGCCTTATCCGAGTATCGCTGTGCTCGGGTCTGAAGATTCGGGTGCCGCTGCGGCTGACAGGTGAGTCGCAACGGGGAGCAGGGGAGAGCGGGCGGGAGAGAAGGAGAGAAAGATCTTACCTCCGTTCCTCCCCGCTCTCCCCTGCAGCTCCCCGCTCCGTGCCGGCACCCGAATCTTCAGACCCGAGCACAGCGTTACTCGGATAAAGCAAATTACTCGAGCGATTAGTGCTTATCCGAGTACGCTCGCTCATCTCTAATTCTTATGTATATCGCAGCAATAGAAAATTAATGGAGATGCGATATTGATAATCTCATAATAGAGTCAATGACTGATAGATGCCGGCTGTATACTCCGAGATAGAGAAATTTGTTGTGGAAAATTTACAAAAAGCAATTGAAACACAGATTCTCGTTTAGACCATTCGGATTAACTGTGTTCAGTCGATAGATCCATGCTGCCTCTTTGCACAGAAGTTTTTTGTCTGTGTCACCACGCCGTCCGTGAGTCCTGAGGATTTCAATCCCCTGAAATTTAAGTTGTTTTGTGTCACCATTGTGGAATTTCCACATATGGTCTGCTAGGGGGGTCGACTCATGGCGTCTGATGTTCCCTAGGTGATCAAGAATTCTGCGACGAAATTGTCGAATTGTCTTGCCCACATAGTTCATGGGGCAAGAACATGTGGCAAGATAGACTATGTTTTGTGTTCTGCAGTTAATAAAATCTCTGCATGAATAGACTGTATTAGTGGATGATGACTTGAAGGTGTTACCGCGCAGAATAAAAGGGCAAGCGAGGCAGCCCTGACATGGGAAGCTACCTTGGGGCCTACTGGAGCCAAGCCAGGTAATTTGCTTTTCATCGGGGAGGAGATGACTTTTCACTAGATGGTCTTTTAGATTATGGCCTCGGCGGAATGTAATAGATGGTTTTTCAGGAAGATGGTCATACAGGTCTTTATCGCGTTTAAGGATATCCCAATAATAATTGAGGATATTCCTTACTTGTATCGAGCAAGTGTCGTAAGTGCCGATAATCCTGGCTTTGTTATCTGAGGGGCGAATCTTCGGTTGAAGAAGATCGGTCCTTTCTTGTGATGATGCAAAGAGAAATGCTTGGTCAATGACATTTTTCGGATAGTTTCGATTTTTAAAGCGATCATACAGTTTTTTGCTTTCCATTTCAAAACTCAAGTTATCTGTCATTTTTTTTTCAGCCAGACAATCCGTTTAAACCTTCATCCTGCTAATAACATAGACATCTGGCTGCAAATGTTTTATGGATTAATGAAAGGAGGAGTCTTAAGGCTACGGCCCAATGCACATGAGCATATTTGCATTGCCGAATCCGGAGCGGGTGTCTGCCTCCGGATTCTGTAGCAAATACTGCCCACAACCATGCTATTGGAAATCGCTTTTCCATATCAATGAGCGGAAATCAATTGCGATTTTTTTTTTTTCCACTCGCTGAGGGAAAATCGCAGCATGTTCTATTTCCGTGCGGATTCCGCGTGAACTGCTTCCATTAAAGTCAATGGAAGCCGTCCAATCCGCGGCCTGTCCACAGTGTCATCGCCTAGCGATGGCACGGCTTAATTTGTATTGCTCATGGCCGGCACATCCGCAGTACACATTATGAAGAACCCGGACAGGCACGCAGGGATCACCAGCCGGGCAGCATATTATCAATTTCTGCAACACCTCTGCCGTATTCAGCAATTCCAGCAACCAGATTGGTTCTGATTCACAATTCCAGCAACCTGATTGGTTGTTTGGGTTGGCTGATTCAACCTGATTGGTTGTTTGGGTTGGCTGATTCAACTTGATTGATTGTTAGGGCAGAAATGTTGCAGAAACTGATAATATGTGGCCGGGCACAAGGTCGGATTCCGCTGCGAGTAACCTTTGTACCCACTCTCTGGTGTGACTAATATATGAGGGTCTTAAATTCAGAATTTCCTTGTAAGGAATTTGTAAATGGTTTTTCTAAACCAGAGATCCCAGGTTGTTTAGTCAACTGTTAACATTCCGCATAACATGCTTAGCCAGCTCCACCAATTGGGTATGTTGTGTTAATAGGGGGAGTGAGTGTAACAGCTGGCAGACAACACTTTATCTCAGGGAACCAACTAAAACCCCTGCAACACTTGTTTCCGCCAATAGAAGATCGGGTCTGGACAGACTTCACCTATATAAATTAGGCTGTCAGCAGGTCTTTACTAAATCGGCAAGATCCGTTGACAAATATTTAATGCTTTATAGCCAGTCAATTATGTTGGAATACTACGGGTTTCAACCAAGGACAGGATCCTTTGGAAGAAGCTAATATCTCCTCCTCCTTTTTTTTTTTCTTTTTTTTCTTAGTGTTTGCAGAATTAGAAATGTAAATTTTATTTTTTGCAATAATTTATTAGGATATCTAACGAAATTTGTGTTTGATAATGTGGCTTTATAAACTGTAAATGTTTGCATCAAATAAATATATTTTCCAGACTTCGAGCACCTGTCATGTCTTTATCACAAAATCTTTAGCCACTATTAATGATCTATTAAGGAATTCTGAGAAACTCCCTGAGGGTGCGGGCAGACGAGCGTAGGCGTATTTACATTCGCACGAGTGCAACGTATAATCGCCCGAGCGATCGTTTTTCACCAATCACGACCAGAGCTAGAAAGCGTATTTTCTTTTGTTCCTACTTTGCAAATGGTCTTTTCGGCCATCAAATATGCGTTGGCGCGTATTTCGGTCGCATATGTTCCGTTTTTTTCGAATTGCCGTTTTTACGCGCTGTAAAATCGCCCATGTGAACAAATACATTCGAAATTATTGCCTCAGATGGTCACGTATATACGTTTGGTCGCAAAAACGCGCCGTTTATGCGCTCGTCTGCCCGCACCCTGATACTGTATAGACCTATGATACATATCTCGCCCTATAGAAATATTATCCTGCTCATTGATGGCGCTCAGAAACTAGAAGAGTGTTTTGTAGAAGATTACATTTGTTCTAAAGTACTATAGACATGCAAGCATGCCTACACAAGGGGGTATGTAAGAAACCTTCCATTCACTGTTGACCTCTAGACCTTCAGTGTGTATTGTGAGTGTAATACAAGTCTTTTTAAATATATATCATGGGTATTATCCATAGACTCCTCAGGATATAAGCTTCCTAGAAAGCAGTGATTTCCATTATTCTAAGTTCACCAATGTCTAACGCTACATAAACAATCTACCCCCACATATTTAAGTTCCAAAATTTGTTTTACTACTAAAAATCTTGCAGTGCCTGCTATTCTGTTCTCACATTTCTAGTGTCTTGGTTTATTGTAATAAGTCATACAGTTGCAAGACAAAGTAAATAAACCCTTTTAGAATAACTTGGATTTCTGCATTGATCTTATAATTGGGCTACATTTTATTACTTGTCACAATTCTAGACAAACACAATATAAACTTAGAATACAAAAACAGAACATTAATTAAACTTCCACAGTGCAGGGAATAAAACCAAGTGAACCTCTGTTCTCCAAGAGCTAATTGGCAAAAGGTGTTTCGGTTGGTTGAGGGAGCATCATGGTTTGGCCGCTTTGCTGCCTTAGAGCCTGGAAGTCGTGCAGTCATTGAGGGAACAATACAGTCTAGGAAGTATCAAACCTTTTCCAGGACAATGTTAGGTCAGCAGTCCATGACCTTAAGATCAATGGACCTTGGGTTATACAACAAAAGAATAAAACAAGGCTCAAAAGTAAATCAACTACAGAATGAGTAGAAAATAAGATTTGTGTTTTGGAATGGCCGAGTCAGAGTACTGACCTTAACCCAATTGAGATGCTGTAGATGACCTGAAGATGGGGGCTGTGAATGGTTCAAAAAGTTCTTTTAAACATTTGTGCAATCTTCTTTGCAGCAACAGAAAAAGTTTGGTGGGGGTGATTGCTGCTTTACAGATTATTATACTCAGGAACTTCACTTACTTATTCTCCCTGTATCATGGATAATTAGTTAATGCACTCAATAAAAAGTATGAACATTGTAACTGTTTTGTTAGCAAAGTCAAAATTATAAAGCTACACAATCAGACCATATTTTATTAGTAATCAATACAGAAATGTAGGCGATTCTAAAGAGTTCACTTTTTCCCCCCTTGCAATTGTATTTACTGTAGGCAATTAAAGGGTGAAGTTGTGGATGGAGTATATCTCCCTCCCAGGCTCTTAGTCTGGACAGGGTGGCGGTCCAGTCCACAACTTCACCCTGATTCCTAGGAAGCTCAGCTGTAGACACCGACCCTGTTACTGGAGCATAAAAGACTGCAGCTCCAGGGAGTCAGTGCCTGACCAGCTGAGGAGAGGGCAACATCTTGCTGTGTGGACCTGAGCACCCTGCGTTGTGCACCTTTTTCATTTCTTACGTTGAAATGGACTTTTTCTGTTTGTCTTCTGAAATAAACTGAAGTAAGTTTATCAACTGTCTAGTCCAGAGTGTCTGCGCCAGCCCCACGCCCTGAAGGACTATTTCACAATACGTTTAGTTAGGAGCTGATCCTATATTATCATGCAAGCTGTTTATTATTACTACTGCAATGGAAAAATCGAATGATCTGAGTGACTTCAAACCAAGCATGGTCATTGGTGTTAGACTAGCTGTGTCCATGTTTAAAAAAAACCCAAAACATAACAATGTGGAGTTTTCTCATGCAAGTGTCAAGAGTATACAAGGGATCGGGATCCTGTAGATATCAGCAAAGTATCAACAGAATCGGTTAAAGGACAATGTCAAGAATGGTTCTGCAATGGACAGTCAAGAAAATTGCACCCAAATACTATGCTGATGCTTCAACCAATGTGTCCGAATCCACAACTCTTTGTTCCTAACCACAGCTGGGATATAACAGCAGAAGACCAGCTTGATTGCGATTGAGTAGAACAGGAGACGTAGGCAGATTTGCCATTTAGGAGTCTGAGGAGGCTTGATGACCATGGCTGGTTCAATTGTTGTCGCCTATTTTTTTTACGCAATTTCAACAAACTGCAGATAATGAATCTATGACAATACAATACATAGCAGAGTTCCAATGTGAGGGTTTATAGAATGTCTGGTCAATATATTAATTACAATATAAATGGTCATTTGTGTTTGGTAACACCATGTGCTCTGCCTCAGTAACCTTTTATTACTAACGCAATACATTGGTTACGATACTGTCATACTGCGAAATATTGCAGATATTCCATATCTAATCTGCTTCGAGCGATTGGCCTCCACATTTCCTCAAGGCTCTTCTGACGTGTGGCACAGCTTCTTCCACAAACCATCTTCTCTCATACATGATGACCATGACATCAAGTAACAGGTTCCTTTCTCGTTTCCTGCCAGAATTAAATAAACGCATCAGTTCTTTGAGCAATAGAATAAGATTGTCCTTTTGGCCTCCATCAAGCTCACATTCATAAGCCCACCATTGTATATAACTGCATGGGAAAGCAGTGTGCTACACCTTCATGTACAGTGGCCCACCACAAAGAAGGAGGTGTTGAACGACGTAGGCCACTATATAGGTCTCATCAGGGCTGTTGTCAGCACCAGTCTAAGCTGGACAGTTGCCAGGAACAACTGCAATTTGAAGATCCATTGAAATCTGATAAACATGCTCTACACTAAAGCTGAAGACCTGATGAAGAGCCTAGTCTAGCCTCTATACGTATACTCTCATTTTTGTAAATTCAATAACAAAGTTGAAGATGTATTATCTGATGCTTCTTTGGTTCAATCTTTAGTCAAAAGTGGTATAGGTAAGAGGCACCCAAGGGGCTTCATACACACCTAGGGCCTGTCCTGGCTCCAGACCATTATACTGTGTATCATGTATCACTTCTGTGTTTTTTTTACTTGTTCTATCTTACCGAGTTACCTACAATTTTTTTGCATAAAATACTTGAATTCACTATTTGCAGCCTTTCACACAAACGTTGGGCAAGAGTATAATAGAAACGAAGAAGTTCATAACATATATAATGGCGGATTCAGTTGGTGGTATTTGGCTTCACTCAGATTGCCTCTTCATATGTGCGGAAAAACGCAGCATGCTTTACTTTTGTGTGCATTTATACACCAAAGGTACCCGTAGACATTTTTGGGGGATGTGCAAATGCGTACGTAATATGCTACAATACGTTGCGCTATACCATGGGGAAAAGAACACATTTGGACCTCATTAGGCTAAAATAGCCATTTAAATCAGGGTGTGATTGTGTCATGTGCACAAAAAGCCATGCCCTGCGAGCACAAAAAAATACAGTAGAATATGCTGATATGTGTGCAAAAAGAACTCGTTCATAGGCAAATACATTGCGCTAAGTCGTGCGCAAATCCACATACGTCCTTGTGAAGCCACCACACCATTTTATACCATTTTGTGCACCAACATACCCACACTACCACACTCATATGAAACATAGGAAGGGTAAAGCTGATCCTGGTCTTTTGTATTATTGCAGTATGCATCATGTACTCTGTCATCAAGAGAAAATGTAACCCATTCCTTACATCTGTCTATAGATTTCCTTCTCCGTTACATCATCTTCCACTGCAGAACTTTTATTAGATGCTGAACTTGCATGCTGTAGATTTCTTCCACAACTACAGAGCTCCTGGAACTTGTAATCTAAAAATTGTAAAAATACAGTCATTAAATAAGCCCTATGGAGATAATGGTATTATTGATCACTGTGTCCTTTAAATTGCCAATAAATCAAACAAATATTTAAAATGTACACCATGTATTGAGGCAGAGGGAAGACACCAGTTTTAACATTACCAATGACACTCAGAGAAGCTTATCAATGGAAAGGTCAACCCATCTTGGCCGTTGACCTTTAAGACAGTCTTGGAAGAATTTCTAGGTTACTAAGAGTGTAGCCGTTTATTATGTGATCTAGATTATCTTAAAGGGGTTTTCCAGGAATAATCTAGGTTATCAAGTTGATCATTGGGATGCGCTACTCGAAATCCCCACTGATCAGCTCATAGAAGAGGCCATCGAGCTTGAGCGAGCACTTTGGCCTCTACCAGGACTGTGACATCATGTTCATCAGTCACATGACCTGAGATATGAATGGGATTAGACTGCAATACCAGGCAAGACGGCTATACAATATACAGTACTGTGCCTGGTATGGACTGTAGTGACAGCGGCGCTCACCCAAATACTGAGGCTAGGTCATCATAGTTTATACCCAGAAAAGCACTTTAAACACATGGATTTACATTTTTGGCCTTTGGGACTTAGTAGCCTGGCAATTCGCTGTGAAAAAGGGTTGTGGGGAACACTTCAAATGAACAGAGTTGACTCATAACTATGAATATGGTCCTATTAGTCAAAGGCACAATATTTTTGAGGTGTTTTGGCTAAAAGCAGAACAGACTTGGCCCAGTGATATACTACTTACATGGGCCAACCTATCCGGGTACCAGATCTTCCTTAATCAAGTTTTTCCTCCTCACCCCATATCATCCCTGAATTTATACAATTCTATGAGATTTCTGTAATATCTTTTATGGTAATACTGACGGTAATAACATATGCCCAATCAGGGTTCAGTATTAACATGTAGCCTGTCGGGGTCTTTTTAGTATTGTTGCTCTCCTTAATATTCCAAGGAACTGCTGATTACATCCCAAAGGTTCCTCAGGGTCATTACAGAAATAAAACTGAGAAAATAACGGTGAAAGTAAACCGGACATTACGTTTTTTATATAGTGTGGGAGTCTACAGGATTTTCTGCATGATCCTTAAACATACAGTCTTGTAGAAATCCTGCCGATAACACAGGGGTTCATTCCTTCTGATTTGTGTCCCCTAAAAAGCAGGGCTTAGCTAGGGATGGACTTAAAGGGTTTTTTCTGGACTATATTATTAATGACCTATCCTCAAGAGAGGTTATCAATATCCAATCAGTGGAGGTTTGTCAACACAAACCCGCCAATCAGCTGTTCGAAGCGCCTTCGGCTCTCTGGAGCATTGCGGCTTCTTCACAGTCCAGGACGTCACATTCATGCAAGTGAATTGGATTGAGCTGCTATACGAAGCAGAGCAGAGTTTTAAGGCAGCAGAAATGCAGTCCTAAGCTCTCACTCTCGACCTGAAGGTTGCGAGTTCAATCCCTGCATGGTTCAGGTAGCTTGCTCAAGGTTGACACAGCTTTCCATCCTTCTGAGGTCAGTAAAATGAGTACCCAGCTTGGTGGGGGGTAATAAATAAATTACCTAAAAAAGCACTGTGGAATAAGTTGGCGCTGTACAAATAACAAGATTTAATTTTTTAATTGTATGGCACTGTGCTTGGTATACAGTGAAGATGCAGCAATGCTTGCCTGAATGCTGTGGCCTCTTCAAACAGCTGATTGGCAAGGATCAACTATTGATGACCTATATTGGTTATAGCTCATCAATATCCTAGAACCAGAAAACCCCTTTCCAGAACTAGGGTAAGCTGATCTCCTACTGTGGACATTGCAGAAGGAAGAGGGAAATGGTTGATCTCCCAGGACACATAGAGAAATTTTCTGTATATACTTCTCAGTTGTAATTGCAATATGAAATAAAATAGAATCGAAGGAAGGAAGGTTATAATGGGAGAAACTGCTGGAATATATATATTTTTTAATTTTTAGTGAGTGTTCAGTGTTCTCTTGTGATGAGATAAGAGCTTCCTGCAATCGCCACCAGCACTTTGCCTGTCTTAGATAATGCAAATAATTGTATATTCTTGTTTGGTTTAACAAATTATATTGTCTCTATGTAAGACGCCTTGACACTATGTTCAGAGCCATCACACTCCTGTATGTGGGTCTACTCACAGTAGTGTCATGGCATCAGATGTGTAGCGTGGTAGCATAAACAGGACTGAATGTTTGCAAGGTGCACAGGATAAAGAAAATCAGAAAGACTCACTTTAGAGCCCTTTTACATGGTACAATTATTGTGCAAATAATCGTTAGATCAAGGGATTTGCATGTTAATTGTTGAATGTAAACTCATGCAGGGAGCAAACAATCGCTGATGTGTCGTTATTTATAATGCAAACCCACAAATCATCATTTGTCTGCTGCAAATCCCTTTTGTAATGATTTGCTGCATAGAAAGTAGTGGCAGAAGGGTTGACTAGAAGCTCGTTATGATCCAATGAATGATCAAAACTACCCAATTATTGTCCGATGTAAATGCATCCCAAGCGAACGATAGACAATTGGTTCTTCATGGCTGGTTGCATACTCGTTCCAATTTATCTTGACGTGTAAAAGAACCCTTAAGCCCCATTTACACACAACGATTATCGCTCAAAATTCCCTCAAATGATGTCTTTTGAGCGATAATCGTTGCATATAAATACTACCATCATTGGTTTTTGGCCGAACGATTATTTTTAGTTGAGCTTAAAATCCACCGTTCGGCGGCAGAGCTGATAGCAGGGACCGCACGCTGTGTTTCTCCAGGGGAGCGCTGATATCATTGTATCCAGCTGCAGTCCCACAGCAGAACAAAAGAGCTGTATGCAGAGAACAGACCACCTGCTGTTATCTGCATAAGGCACAGGGAGGTTCATTTACATGCAAATTAAGCTAATAAGCTACTAATGGGCGTTAATGCCCATTAGGAGCTAATGCAAAATGATCACTCAAACTGTCAATCAGCCTATCCGTTGAACGAATTTTGAGTATAATTGGGGCTTCAGTCGGCTTATGGGTGCGTTTGGAGTTGTATATTAATGCCTTGTAGAAATTAATGTGCAGTCCCACATGACTAATGGAAGAACCCTCACCTTGTGGCTCCTTAATTAGAAACACATTTGAGAGTGTTATCTTGGCCAATCACTATTTATAGACAGTGTAACAGCAACTACAAAAGACCATGCTCAACTAATGGAGCTTATCTGACCTTTCATTGTGCTTGTTAAAAGGAAAGATCAAATGCAAGAAAAATTAATCTGCTGAGACATTTCAGTAGTTAGCTATGCACGACTGCCTCCAATATCTAGATTCTACAACATTTCACCATTTCAAAAAAGTGAAAAACTGGCATGTTGTGGGGCTGAAAAATATCACAGATGACAACTGTAGCACAGTTATCGATGTGTAAGAACAGAATCTTGCCTTACAACAATAAATAGTCATCAGGTCCGACCTGGCACAGGTACAGAAATGTATTAGTGTTAAAAACATACTATTCTATTTTACTACATTTGTTGCAGGCATCACTAATATCACTGGGGTTTTCTCACAAATGCTGTATATGTTTTAATATAATGCAAAAGATATGCTATTACTTAGTAGGGGTTCAACTGTCGAGAACACTACATTTTTTCTTGCCTTCCAATCCAGTGTAGGTACTATGTAATTCTCTTCGTGCTCAACCTGGTACCAATATGTAGGGACATAACTGACAAAGGGAATCGTATTGCCCAGGGATACATTTACTGAAAGGGATATGTCCGGTCAGTTGTTCGGTTTTTAATGTAGGTTTGCCCTAAATATTCACGCTTCCCATTAAGTAACCTGTTGCTCCTGTGTGAGTATACTCTGGTACATTCCGATGAGAGATCAGCAGAACCTCAGCTCCAGATGTGTACACTGGGGGGCTAAAACAGGACGATATGGACCTCTTCTCCAGCTCCTGCTGCAATATTCTAATGGTGTCTGACAGAGACATGTTTTCTGCCTTCACCTGAAAAAAAATAATTCAAGGAGTAACAGTTGCAAAGGCACATTAGTATTAAGAAAATAATCCACATATATAACATAATGTACCAAATACCTTTGTGAAGTTAGGCCAGTTACACATCCGCGTAGGAACCTCCAGCCAGAAGTTCCATCACTGATCTGGCTGAAAATACCAGATAAAAAAACCCTGTAAGCTTACTTTTTCTTTCGTCCAAAAGTGGAGCAGCTGGGCAAAAATAGACAAAGACCATTATAGTCAATGGAGTCTGTCCAGCGCCATTCAGCTCCATCCAGAGACTGAGCCGTTTGACCATGGGGATTCCCCTTTCTTGCTACCTGAATGGAGCAGGAAAGCAGAACCCCAAGCGCACATGTGAAGCCACCCTTTAGCTTCTTTGTTAGTAAAGTGGTAAGTATCCCTGCCTGTCACATGAGAGACCAGGGTTTTAATCCCTGACGGGGAGTGCGCCAACCTTTAGGCCTCCTTTACACGGGCAACACGGCATCGCAGTGAGAAAATCACAGTGATTTTGCATCGCTGGCCAGTGCGATATGTCTGCGATTTCTTGCAATGATACCGTGATTTTTTAGCGCTACAAAGCTGCTCGACTTTGTAGCACCATATGCGAGGATTTTTTTTTTTGAGGGGGGGGGGTAGGCGGGGGTGTCTTGAAATATAAGCCCTACCCCAAAATATGCTGTAGCTGCAGGGAAAAAAAGGGGGGGAAGTATACATCACCTAGAAGCGCTGTCCAGGAATTCTGACGCAGCTTCTTCTCGGTCCCCGTAGTCTTCTTTTTCATTTTTTTTTTTTGTCGTCAGCCAATCACAGCCAGCACTTCGAGGAGGCTGGGATTTTTCAATCCCCAGCAAGAAGAGATGAATAGAAACAGTGCCGGGGACCGTCAGACAGCGCTTCTAAGGTGATGTATGTGTTTTTTTTCCCTGCAGCCAGGGCTTAGTTTAGGTTTGACAGTAGGATTTCCTACTCTCAAAGTTGCATCGCAACACACAAAAATCGCGTTTTCGTGGGGTGTGATGCAAAAAAGTGGAAGACTCCATAGGGAAACATGGGCTACAAAACCTCACGAGTCGCGGTCATATCGCGGGACCCGCAAGGTTTTTGTGTCGAGTTGTTGCATGCTATAGAACATCGCATGTGTGAAGGAACCCATAAGAAAGCATGGGCTTCACATACATGCGATTTGTAGCAACGTGACTGTGTGAAGGTGGCCTTAATCCTGCACTGAGCAGGGGGTTGGACCAGATGACCCTGGAGGTCCCTTCTAACTCTACCATTCTATGATTACCATGTATTTATCTGTGCATTCATTTTAATTTTTGATTAAATGGTTCTTTTATCAACTTCTCGTATTATAGTTATTGAAAGGAATTTTTACACTGTCAACTACAACAATCAATAACTCTACTTTTAATAAGATGTGAAAAGTTAAGTGGAGGGCATTCCTGGGGTGGGATTTGTTATGTTATCAGCACTGTGCAATGTTCCCTTCAAGAGCTCAGGATAGGTGGCACGCTAAGGATGGTCTGACTCTCGTGAAATAAGACAAGTACAGGAAATAATAAATATCCCTGAGTTGCACGGACGGTTGGTTGGAACAGAACAAGGAGCGCAAAAGGAAGAGAACGTCAAATGCGTAAAAGAAACTATGGCAAGTTACGCTTGTATTATATGCGGGAAACAAAGGCTACATCCAGTACTGTAGGGGGTTCAAAGAAGACCGACTAAATTAATACATGGAATGACGGGACTGGAATACCCAGAGAGGCTATCCAAATTGGGATTATTTACCCTGGAAAAAAGAAGGCTAAGGGGTGATCAAATAACCATGTATAAGTACATGAGGGGACAATACAAGGATCTCTCCCAGGATCTGTTTATACCCAGGACTACGACGGTAACAAGAGGGCATGCGCTACGTTTAGAGGAAAGCAGGTTTCATCACCAACATAGAAAAGGGTTCTTTACTGTAAGAGCAGTTAGACTGTGGAACTCTCTGCCGGAAGAAGTGGTGATGGCAAAATCCATAGAGGAGTTTAAAAGGGGACTTGATGTCTTTCTGGAGAGGAAGGATATTATAGGCTATAAATCTTAGGTTAATTGTTAATCCGGGTATACAGGCAGGTAAGAACTATTAGGGGTTGATCCAGGGAACAGTCTGATTGCCATTAGGGAGTCGGGAAGGAATTTTTCCCCCAAAAGGGCTAATTGGCTTCTGCTCTTGGGGTTTTTTGCCTTCCTCTGGATCAACAACACAGGAGGATAAACAGGCTGGACTAGATGGACATTGTCTTCATTCGGCCTTACGAACTATGTTACTGTGTTACTATCTATGACTATAATGCATTGCATACTTTAATGGATTCTGGACTCTGCGGCGACGCCGTAAAATAGTTCTTGGACGTGGGGGAGGCTAAAGACCCTTTTAGACGGAATGAAAATCATTCAGTGCAAACGCAGTCAACGATGAGCTATAGTTGTCCACTTCTCATCGTCGTTCGTTTTATGCAGGCATAAAAATCATGGTTGGCTCGTTCACTTATCATTCAGTTTAAATAGCGCTCATTCAGACATGATGTAAAGGCCCATTTATTGTTCATATTACAAACGATTGTAGCTGATCTGTGTGAATGAAGAAAAATGTAATCTGTATATTAAACTGTGACTAATCACCAATGACAATTTATAGTTCTGTTTGCTAAATTTAACAGCAATTATACTTAATCAGATTGTCTCAACAAAACAAAAAAAATGGGGAACCATGTAAGGAAATAGACCATCCTCTCTGATGTGTCATATGTCTTAATAAGAAATATCGACAGAAGTTTGGCAACCCTTTTAATGGCAACCACTTTGTCTTAAAAGGATCTGGTATAACAAGTACCTTCTCAGAATAGGCTTTCAGCTTCTCAATCTCCAGTAAGTAACAGTCCTGCAAGAATAACAATTTTAACATTTTATAGATTTGATGCCTTATAGTTTTGATTCAACAAAGTAATGGAAACATTCCATAGAAACTCTGGTCAATGTTGACATAATAGCTTCTTCTGTGTCCAAGCTCTGGCCTCGTTCTGTCCCTTCTCGCTATCCCTTTCCTGTCCACCTATAATTGTCTGGCAGCTTATAAAATCCTAAACCAATCAGTTTCGTGTTCTGTTTACCTGCAATTTTACTGTGGTGGTGAGGGACTCTATGTCTGAGTCTGTTCTGCAAAATAGGGAAACTCCAGTACCTACAGCCATTTGGAGAGGCTGCCCTAAGTATAAGAGATTCCTCTCCAAAGATTTATCTTCCTGTTACCATATCCTGCAGTAACATTCGTATTACTGAATAAACTTACCTTGATTCCAGATCTGCAGGAAACATTCTTCACCAGGCAGTCATAAACTGGTACAATATCCCAACTGTACTTCTTATGAGGCCATTACCATTGCTTCAGTTAATGGGAAACCTTTCCCTAATGTGGCTCAGTACATTAGCACTCCTATATCTCTGCAAGTAAGAGTCATGCATTCTAAGAAGATCTCTTTCTATGTTCTCTTAACCCTTTCCAATCCACTGTCTGACCTGTGAAGACATTATGATTTAAGGCTGTACAGCTCCGATGTTAGAAGACGTCCGTCAGGGTTCTCTTACTGTATATTGCCAGCCTCTCTGCTGTTGGAGCCTATCTCATGTATCACCTCATGCAGTACTGGCTTTAGCCAGCATATAGCGCCGTTGTATAACAGCAGAAAAAGAGTAAGCCACCTAGGAAAACCAGGATAGAAATTGGATTGGAAAGGGTTCAAGTGCTACTAGGGCAACCCTAACTTCAGCTCCATTCTCTAGTAATCAAATGGGGTTTAGGACAGATTTTTCATTGGTGTTCATAGTATCAGTCGCACAGCTTGGCTTATGTTTCTCCAGTCCAGAAGACCCTAGCAGCACAAGAGTTATCTGTTCTACCAGTTCCATATGCTTTTTATGTTGAGGTCTTCAGCAAAAGAGTGACAGAGACACTAATACCACACGGACCATACGATTGTCCCATTGATTATCTTCCTGTCACCGCTTTTACTAGGGGCCGTGTATGTCCATTGTTCCCTTCCAGAGACAGAGCCTATGTTGGCTCATATCAAGGAGAACCTGAAACAAGACTTCATGTAAAATTCCTCTTCTCTTACGGGAGCGAGATTTTTCTTTGTAAAAACGAATGATGGATGTCTTTGTCCTTGTATTCACTATTGTGCTTTGAGTGCAGTTACTGTAAAAATATAAATGCCCCTTGTCTTTAATTACTGGGCTGTTTGACAGAACCTTGACAGTCAAGATCTTCACAATACTTGACTTGCAGAATGCGAACAATCTGATCCACATCTGTGAGGATGATGAATGGAAAACTGCCTTCAACACTCGTGATGGGTACTGCGAGTACCTAGTTATGCCCTTCAGACTCTAATGCACAAACAGTCTTTCAGGAGTTTGTAAATGATGTATTTTAAGACCTGCTGTACAATTATTTCGTAATCTACACGGATGATATCCTTTCCCCCTAGACCTGATTGCCCAACGGACAGTATTACATCTCAGGGTACATAGATTGTTCGTACTCTGATTGGACCACAGTCGCTAGCGGGGTGCCACAGGGTTCAGTATTAGGCCCCACTCTGTTCAACATATTTATCAATGACCAGATAGAGGGACTGCACAGCAAAATATCAATATTTGCAGATGACACAAAATTATACAATATAATAAATGCAACAGAGGACAATGTGCGGCTACAAACGGACCTGGATAAGCTGGGGGCTTGGGCAGGAAAATGGCAAATGAAGTTCAATGTTGAAAAATGTAAGACTATGCACATGGGCAGGAGAAACGGATGTCACCAATATTTGATTAATGGAGTAGCGCTAGGAAAAAGTGATATGGAAAAGGATCTGGGGGTATTAGTGGATAGTAGACTAAACTGGAGTAACCAATGCCAGTCAGCTGCTGCAAAGGCAAATAAAGTCTTGGGGTGCATTAAAAGAGGTATAGGGGCGAAGGATGAGAACATTATCCTTCCATTATATAAGGCACTAGTCAGGCTCCACATGGAATACTGTGTACAATTCTGGACACCGGTGCTCAGGAAAGATGTCACAGTGCTTGAGGGGATTCAAAGAAGGGCAACTAAACTAATACATGGAATGACGGGACTGGAATACCCAGATAGGCTATCCAAATTGGGATTATTCACCCTGGAAAAAAGACGGCTAAGAGGTGATCAAATAACTATGTATAAATACATGAGGGGACAATACAAGGATCTCTCCCATAATCTGTTTACACCCAGGACTATGACGGTAACAAGAGGACATCCGCTACGATTAGAGGAAAGTAGGTTTCATCACCAACATAGAAGGGGATTCTTTACTGTAAGAGCAGTTAGACTGTGGAACTCTCTGCTGGAGGAAGTGGTGATGGCAAAATCCATAGAGGAGTTTAAAAGGGGACTTGATGTCTTTCTGGAGAGGAAGGACATTATAGGATATAAATCTTAGGTTAATTGTCAATCCGGGTATACAGGCAGGTAGGAATTATTAGGGGTTGATCCAGGGAATAGTCTGATTGCCATTAGGGAGTCGGGAAGGAATTTTTTCCACAAAAGGGCTAATTGGCTTCTGCCCTTGGGGTTTTTTGCCTTCCTCTGGATCAACACAGGAGGATAGACAGGCTGGACTAGATGGACACTGTCTTCATTCAGCCTTACATACTATGTTACTATGTAGTTGGAGAAGTGTCTTTTCAAACAAACTAGCCTGACTTTTCTGGGGTGCATCATCTCTGATACGGGTCTCCAAATGGACCCTGACAAACTATCAGTAATGAAGTGACCACGCTCCAGGAATGGAGATATAACCAAAAAATATATGTAAATAGTATGAATAATAGTGGAGTCACCTGGTATGGAGCCTGCTGCCAGACAGGACTCCACACCAAAGGTCTGCTTCAGCCTTCAATAGGATCCTCTCAGGTGTTTAATTCCAATGGATATAGGGAGAGCAGCAAAGGGACACGTCCGGGGTGATCTACCTCAGGATTGAACAGTGTAGGGCGAGAAAAAACTTTAACCCTTTTGCGCTACATCTGTGAGGTAAGGTAAACTTACTTCACTAGGAGGATCTGAAACCTATCATCTCCCCCCCTCTCAGGTTAGCTTGTAATGGACAGAGATATGCAGGTCACAGGAATCTTTCTTCTATTTCTTTCTTTATTTGGCAGGTATCCAACAAAGAAAACACTCAGACATACATATAGTATAGGTATACAGGTAGAGGGCCAACCTGCATATCTCTGTCCATTACAAGCTAACCTGGATTGGGGGGAGATGGTAGATTCCAGATCCCTCCAGTGAAGTAAGTTTACCATTCCTCTATATATACCTCACAGATGTAAAGTAGATCAAAAGGGTTTACGTTTTTTCTCTCCCTATAACCCGACAAACTGTTTACTGGTCTTGACCACAGGGTCTGATTGATGGCAATCCATCATTTCCTAGGATTCGTAAACCATAACCAACAGTTCATCACTCACTTTTTCATCCTCACTGCACCAATCTCTGCACTTACTAAGAAAGGAATGAATCACAGAGAGTGGCCATTGGAAACAGAATTTCCCCTTTTTAAAACTTAAATATGTTTTTTTCCACAACTCCTGTTCTTCATCAGCCTAATGTCTGAAAGCCTTTCCATCTTGAGGTTAATGCAACCTCCATTGGGACTACAGCCATCCTCAACCAAATGAACCCCATGGGTAAGAACTAAACCTGCGTTTTCTTTTCTAAAATGTTTTTTCCTGTTGCGAAGAATTAAGTAATTGGTGACAGAGAACTACAGGCTATCAAGTTGGCTCTCAAGAAGTGGAAGCATCTGCTTGAAGAGACCAATCACCCAGTTTCAATCTACAGAAATCATAAAAATTGGACCTATCTTGAGATCACCCAGCATCTGAATGCCCATCAAGCTTGATGGTCTCTTTACTTTGCACAATTGGTTTTTTGTTTGCACATCTGGCCCGCAACAGGAACATGTGCAGACGCCATCTCTTATTTCTTTGACTCCACTGACCTCTGCCCTGAGCCACAGCATACAATTGATCCAGCCCATATTGTCACTGTGACCCCTTCATGCCTGAAGGAAATTCCACTGGGAAAGACCTTCCTTCTACCAGGCACCATCACATACTGTCCTGAGGTAATGACTCCAGATAGGCTGGTCATCCCAGAGTTAAAAAGACGGCAGACTTCATTTCTTGTCATTAATGGCTGCCTGCCAGTGACCCACAGGATTGTTGTTGCCATTGCATTCACTAGAGTCTGCATGGAAACACATATGACCTTCCTTGTTCCTTAACATGTTGCATAAATTAGGTGGCTGTAGGTTGTTTTTCTAAAATGGTGCATTTTGTCCCTTTGACGAGAAGATTTGGGAACCAGCTGAGTTTATCAATGCCCAAACCCTCCTAAAGAAATTTCATGAGCAGTTCAGACAAAAAAAGAGGGGGCATAAGTGGGGGGTACTAGCCTGGTTGGTGATTGCAGCTGCCAGCTTCTCCGACCTTTTCTATCCAGTGGCTATAGGCTAGGGCATCTGTCACTGCCCCTGAAGGATGTGCATGTGTGCTGGCCTACCTCTTAAAGGGCAAGCGTGTACACCCAGCTTTTCCATCACTGGCCAATCTGAACATGCCAGCTGACTATTTAAAGTACCCTCTTCCCATCTGGAGGGTGCCTTAGCATTTGGTTCTGTCCAGTATGCAAAGGTGCGTTCTGATTTTGACTGACCCCTGATCCAACCCCTACCTATTTCACCCTTCCTCGTCTTCTCCATTCCTGACCCTAACTTGTTTCTGGATTACACTATACTTGTCTGTTGCCTGTCCTGACCCTTGGCTAAGTATATCGTAACAGAAGAACTCAGCTTGCACTGACCTCAGCTTTGTTCCTTGATCATGTCCCCGATTGCTCCTTCGGTACTGCGCTATGGTTGCTCTGACCAATATCCATCAGTTGGCTCAACACCAAGACTACTTATAGGGCATCTGCCTGTGGTCCCTGTAGTGAAGACCAGATCTCAACTGTGGGACCCCAGGTACTACCCTCAGGAGTAGCCCCAAGCCAAATAGATTTGTGGTATGGTGGGTCAACACCTGCTGCTCTGATACTCTGGGAGCTGTAGACCCCTAGTGTCCTCCAAGATTACACACTATGTCTTTAAGGGGTACTCACATGTAGCTCATGTTGTTTTTATAGGTGCAGCACAGTGTGTGATCATTGCCTTGGAGGTACTTTAATTGATATAATTTATTTAAGTATATGGTAAGTGGCTTGCAAACACTGGGAAATATTTCTATATACTGCTGAATCTCTTAGGGCCCATACACATGAGTGTATGCAATTTTGGTCCGTGAAAGATGCACTAATTTCAATGCGTGTGTCTGTCCATGTTGCATGTGTTTTTAATGCATATGTGTATTTTTTTAAGTCTGTATTGGATCAGTGTTCACTGTGTTTTTCCCATGTGCAAATAAAATGCTAAAAGGCCCATTTGATGTCACTTTTTTTCCTACTGTCTCCTGTCAACATGCATAAAAAACAGCTGCATTTTTGCTGAGTTTTAGGCAATCCCATAGACTTTAATGAGCAATTTAGGTCTGTTATATGGCATGCTGTAAAAAATGCACATCTGAATACACCAATGCAAAACCATGGTGTTGTATGCTGTCCGTGAAAAATACGGGCGTAATACGGACATAAAATGCAGCAGTGTGAATGGGCCCTTACTGTCAGAAACATAAACACAGTGATGATTTATGATTATAAAATTTAGTGTAAAAGAAAGACTAATATATGCATCCTGTAACATACCTTTTCCTTAGGTAATTCAGTTATTATTGGTGAACGCCTTTTCTTCAGCCTTTCCAGCTCCATCTTTGTTTTCTCCAGTTGCATGAGGATATCAGCCTGTAGAGTAATAGTAAGTCATAGAAAAACAATATGGCACTCTGGGGTATATAGAGAACAAAAAATATGTTATGTTACATTGTGAACAGTAAGGCCTTTTCACATGGTCGACAAAATCGCATGATTTTCTTGCGGTGCTACAAATCACTTGTATGTGAAGCCCATGCTTTCCTATGGGTTCCTTCACATTAGTGATGTTTTATAGCCTGCGACATTGTAAGACAAAAAAAATTGCAGGTTGCTAGAGATGCCCACAACTTGTGGTGTTTTGTAGCCCATGTTTCCCTATTGAGCCTTTCTCTCTGTTGCATTGCATGAAAATGTGGTTTTCGTGTGGTGTGATGCAACTTTTACACTAGGAAATCCTACTGTAAAAGCCCTAAAATAAGCTGCATAAAAAAAACAAATATATCACCTAAAAAGTGCTGTCAGCTCTGCCATGTCTTCTTCCCGGTCCCCAGCACTTGTCTTCAGGCACCTCTTCCTGGTCAGGGATGTGAAAATCCCCGCCTCCTGGAAGCGCTGCCTCTGATTGGCTGAGTGCCGTGGCACTTAGCCAATCAGAGCCAGCGTGCGATGAACCAATCACAACCGTTCTGATTTTGGAACAGAGAAACTGAAGTCGAACTGAATTTAAACGGATCTATTTTTTCTCCCATCGAAATCAATGATTGCAAAAAACGGAAAATATTTCTACTTAAAACCACTCCATTTGACTTCTATTCTATTGCAGAACCAAAAAGTGCAGTCTGCTGCGCTATTGTTCCTGTAAAAGAAATGTAATCAGAGCGGATTCAAATGGAAACATCTCCGTTTTTTTTCTATTATTGATACCAATGGGAAAAAAAGCGAGTCGTATAAATTCAGTTCCAAAAACAGAACAGAGTAACAGAAATCGCTAACGGAGCCCAAACTCAGCTGTGATCGGGGCCTAACTTACTATGGATTTATTCATACAATCAGTCTTTTAGTTAGTAAAACTTTCTCTTATTGGATTATTCAAAGTACTCTTTAACCCTTTCCAATCCAATTTGTATTCTGGTTGTCCTAGGGGGCTTACTCTTTTTCTGCTGTTATACAACGGCGCTATATGCTGGCTAAAGCCAGTACTGCATGAGGTGACACGTTGGATAGGCTCCGACAGCAGAGAGGTCGGCAATATACAGTAAGAGAACCCCGACGGGCGTCTTCCAACATCAGAGCTGTACAGCCTTAAATCATAATGTCTTCAGAGGTCAGACAGTGGATTGGAAAGGGTTACAAGAAATATTGCCTAAATATGGGAATGTAATTTTACAAAGATACAAATTGTTACTGGTGTCTATTCTGTGATGAAAAGAAAAAGGTAAAACCTGCAATTTTCTGTTGTCGTGGAGTACTGTATACATGACTTTGATTCCAGAAGATAAGGTCATCCTGGTAATCCCAGTCTCCTGGCTCATAAGAGCTGCAGTTATTTCATTTACAGATAAATCATCTCACAAATCTGATCAGACAGCCAGAAATTAGGAATGAGATGAAATAATAGATTGCTTCTACATATAAAGTCTCGTTCCCTGTTTAGGTCTCAAGTGATACCTAGCTATTGTGATTGCCACTATACAAAAACAAAGAATTCTGGGGCTCCGAAATAATGTGTCATGTGCACTGTACCTTCTCTCCCTCCAGACAGCAGACTTTCAGCTTTTCACGCTCCTTGGCCTTCTCGAGCTGCAATCTCAAGTCTTCCATATCACAAACCAATTTGGTTTGCTTGCTTTTAAATAACTGTTCCTGGTCTCTTTCAGCATTTTCTTTTGTATTGAGCTTTGTATTTAGTTCTTCAATTTCTGTTAGCAAACAGTCCTATAGCAGAAACAAGAACCACGAAAATATGACAGATGCCTGTAGATAATAGGAATAAGATGTCAGACAAGGTAGGATGAAAAGAGAAATAATTTTGCTATGAGGAAAAAAAAAGCATAATTAGAAACTCTGCATTCAAGATTTACCTTGTATTGAGAAAAGTGACCCCTTCTCAGGGTTTTAGCATACGGCAAAGCTACATGCATGGTCCTTTAGGCTAACTTCACACGGGCAAGCACGATATAGGGCCATGAATCCTGGCTCCATATCGCACTCGCTATGAATGTGAAATCCCTACTTCGGGAATGCAGGGATCCTCTGGCGTGGCTGTCACAGCTGCAACAAAGGATCGCAGACTATCTCCCATTGCTTTCATTGCGGCTGGCGCTGCTGCCATTGTTTTCAATGGGGCCACGATGTCAGATCACACAGCCAGATAGAACATGTTGTGATTTGTATTCTGCATAGCATCGCATCACGTTGCCATGCAGGAAAGAAAAAACGCTCGTGTGTGACCCCAGTCAAAAGAATGGGGTTCATATTTGTGCGAGATTTGGGCATCTTGCAAAGCACAAATCTCACACATTTTTCTCGGCCGTGTGAAGCCGGTCTTACAGTGGCACATGGAGATCACATGGGTCCATGGTATTTATGAAAACTCCATACTTCTGAGGACATAAGTATAGTGGGTGAGGAGGATTTAGTCACATGTGCATAGGCAATGAAGTTTGAGGGGGTGCAAAAAGTTCCTTTAACATACAGTACTGTGTAAAAGTTTTTGGCAGGTGTGGCAAAAATGCTGCAAGGTAAGAATACTTTCAAAAATAGAAGTGATAATAGTTAATTTTTGTCCATTTACAAAATGCAAACTAAATGAGCAAAATTAATATTTGGGTGGTTGTTCCAAACATCTTGCAGAACTAAACACAGATCTTCCTGTGGATGTAGCTTGCTCAAATCCTTCTGTCTCTTCATGTAATCACAGACACACTGGATGATGTTGAGATCAGGGCTGTGTGGGGACCGTATCATCACTTGCAGGACTCCATGTTCTTCTTTACACTGAGGATAGTTCTTAATGACATTGGCTGGATGTTTGGGGTTGTTCTGCTGCTGCAGAATAAATTTGGAGCCAGTCAGACTCCTAATTTTGAAAAGAATTCTTGCTTTGCAACCCTTTCCACACCTATCTAAAACTTTTGTACTGTATAAGAGAAAGATAGTATTATGAATTATTCTGAAATTTAATTATGACTTGCTGATGTGGTAAGATAACATATCAAGCAGTACTTACTGGCGATCCAACAGTGCAGCCCGCTGTTCTCCAGATCTCTGTTGACAACAGAAGTCAGGTGACTACTGCTTGCTAATCAGAGGCTGCTGTGTCACTACCCTTTCTCTTGGCATCACATCCTGGGTGCCATCCAAACGGTGATGATGCGGGCTCTGATTGGCAGGTAGCGGTCACCTGATTTCCGCTGTCAACAGAGACAGGGACAACAGCGGGGCTGTAGCCCTGGATCGTTGGATCATACCGGTAAGTACTGCTTGATTTGTTATTTTACCACATCATATTTAGATTTGAAAAAGTAACCGGACAACTTTTTAAATAAGTTTTGCAAAGGGGCCAAAGTTACATCTATTTAGGAGGTCCAACAAGGTACATTATGGATTCATAGAAGGTTATGTTCACTCTGTTACAGAGCCTTACTACAGCCCTGAGCTTGTGAGATAAAGTTAATCTGCAACAAGTTAGGTTTTTCTCTAATCCTGTTATAACTCTCATTTTATGTGCATTCTATTCCTACGAAGTGAAAGAATCCTAATATTTCAAGAAAGCGCAAATATGCCAAAACTGCATCTAGTGCTAAAATTACAAATATAACGAATTAGATAAAAGCCATAACATCATGTCTTTTTTCAGATCTACACTGAAATCTCATTTGGAGGTTCCATCGCAGATCTGGCACAAAATACTGAAGGAAAAAGTCCTTCATGCAGTACTTTTTCGTCCAGTAAAATGCCGAACAGGTGAGTGGAAACCAAACAAACCCCATTATAATCAATGGTGTTCATTCGGTCCTGTCCGGTTCCAACATATGATGGAACAGGGGATTCCTGCTCCCATAATGGAGTAGGAAAATGGAACCTCCGACGCAGATGTGAAAACAATTAGGTGTTGAATGCAGGAAAAATGAGCACAACGAATAAACTGAATTTAATGAAGAAAGAAGACAGGAATTTATACTGCCTGAAGAGTTAGATACTTCTGGAAAGACTTCTCTGTCACCTCTAATCACTATCAGACACCCCTCCTTATACCGGCTGGGGGTATTAAGATTGTCACATCTAGCATGGTTCTTACTGCAAAATGAACAAGGTCTGCAGAATTATCAGGGGTAAAAGCAGTTTATTGTCCTAGTCCTGATTTAAATACCCTAGCCAAGGCAGTGAGCATTGTAGGCACCCCTGGCACTGAGGGTATATGCCCGACCAGAACCCTGCCACAGCTGTGCCCCTGCTCAACCATGTATAGAACATAGGGCAGTGATTCCCAACCGGTCTGCCCTGGCTGCAAGCTTGGGAAATCACTCAACTGACAATTGGTTTTTCCAAGCAGCACCCTCATTATGAGTGATACCACACTCCCTCAAACCTCCAATATCATTGCGCTCTTGGTGCCTCCTTAACCGGGCACCTGGCGGCCTCTAGTTAGTGCAGTCCCACTGACAGGTGATTCCGAAGTGGCCAGCAGTGCTGCACTCACTAAAGGTCACGGGGGTGTTCGGAATATCGGAGGTAAAATCATACGTTGTTATAAACTACGTGACTTTTGGTAGGGGTGCCCCATGGTAACATCTTTTTTCCCATGGGTGCCCAAAGGCTGAAAAGGTTGGGAAACACTGACAAAGAGGGACAAAGAACTGTTCACTCTAAGAGATACAAACTGTATAATCTCGTTGAATTTACTCACAATCTTCTCCTGTTTCTCTCTGTTGCTCTTCTCAAGCTTTCGATAGGTTTCACAATTTATAGTAACTTTATTCTTGTAATTATTCTCACAACTTTCCAAGAATAGGCTTCCTTTATATGGCGCTTCCTGCATCCAAAGAATCATGTTACAGATTACAAGGAATGCATAGACTTTCTGCTTTATGTCATCCATTGCTACCTTCCTTTAAAGAGGATCATCGCTATTTTATTTTTCATACTCACCCAGAACAGGCTCTTCCAAGGTCTGTCTCCCAGCGCTGTGTAAAGTGGCTGATCCCCACCACTCACTATAAATGGCTGGCATTGGCCTGTGAATCAACTGAGAATACTGCTGTGGATTGGCCAGCGGATCTGCACCCTGATTAATTTAATTGCAATTCAAGCCATCTTTTCAATTTAAACCATACAATTTGACCCATTGCTTCTGCAGCACATGAATGAGCTATAAAATATCCCGGCAGAATGTAAGCGGATTCTAACAGGGCTTAGGGGTGGGATCTCCGCTTGGGACCTCTCTCTCTATGAGCCTGAATAGAAAGCTGCTGTCAGCGACTCCTACTCTATGGAAACTGACTTGTCCATGTATTTCATCAACAGCTATTCATTTGAATAGCTGCCATACCATTCTACATTTACCCTGCAGCTGTAATAGATTGCTGTCCGCATCTACCTCTGGCAACAAATGATTGTCAGGGGTATTTAGAAACGGGAATGGCAATGACTTGATCTTCACGATGCAACCCCTTTAAGAGTCTATTGAGCAATACTACTCAATGAGTAAAATCTCTCTTAAAAAGGAAAGACTGTCAAGACCTTGTGTGGCGCAGAGTGCTAAGGTAGCAGAAATGCAGTCCTAAGCTCTCCCTCACGACCTGAAGGTTGCAAGTACAATTTCCGCGAGGTTCAGGTAGCCGGCTCAAGGCGCTATACAAATAACTAGATTTATTTTATTTATTTAATCAATGAGTCTTGAATGTCTGAGCAATGTTTTAAAATTATGCTCCACAAAAAGATCAAGTAGACTTTGTTAGTAACTTAATCCAACTTACCAAACTGACAGATGTACATTCATGTTCTTCTTTGGACTTCTTATTGACTTCTTCTAGTTTTCTCAGCTCAGCCTCTAACTCACTAACCTTCAGCTGAAGGGCTTCTTTTTCCCTCTTTGCCTGCATAAGGATCTTGTCGTAATCACTTCTGATTTTCTTCTCACTTTTGCATGACTGACATTCTGGAAGCTTCGTCTCAGGAGATAAGCGGTCTGAGGTCTTCGCAACTGGTACCTCCAGCCAAGTTTGCTTTTCCAGTCTACTTTCCTTTTGACCGTCATAAGGAAATGTAGGCACATTTACTTGATTACTAGCGGTGCATCCAAAATCCTTGGAATATTTGGACTTGTCAAGGAATGTCTTAGCAGGTTTGGGGGTTTTCTCTAATGCTTTTTCCACTTGTGGTAAATTAATCTTTTCTCCTCGTATTTCTCTAGAAAGATCTGAGTTTGATGCATGATCCTTGAGTTTTCTATCCAGCTGCTTAGAGTTGGAGATGAGACTGAGGTGAATTGGAGGGAAAGACGTCTGTAGCTGCAGGACAGAAGGGCAATTTCAAGATGACGAATCTTTTTAAAATGTTCTGCAAAACTGAGTAGGTCATGAAATCCTATGACAAATGAACTGTGATCCGTCAGAGATCATACAGAATCATAGAAAACTATTAGTACTATGCTTAATAACAAAGTGCATTCAAAATGACAGCATTAGCAGCATCTAGAACACAAAGAGGATTATATAATGTAAGAAAAGAGGTTTAGAAGATTACAAGGACTGCTCAAAATCACTGACCTGTTCCTTCTAAATGCTTTATAGTAGTGCCAGGAATATGTCAGATGCCTATTGATTTTTCCTTCTCAGTGATTATGTACAGTCTCATTTTTCTAACTGAACCTGGCACCGACACGTACTCTTTGGAAAATCTTTTTATTTTTTGATTCTGTCTTTAGTATTTTACTTTCTTTACATGATTATGTTGAACACAGGGACGATCATCACTGAGTGAATGGAGATAGAGCGGGCCGGAGATCGTTCAGGGCTGCCCGACGTCATTCACAGCAAACAGGTAGTCGTTCATAGATAGCAGCTGGAATGTGCGCCATTTTCCATCCACCCTCTGGAATGCAAAGGCTTTAGAATTCCTTTAAGTTCTAAGTTTCTGTATATTCTTATCTTATTTTCATAATTGTTTTGCATTTATTGTATGTCATTTTAAATACCATGTTTTCCCTAAAATAAGACACTGTGTTATATTTATTTTTGCCCCAAAAGAGGCACAGTGTGTTATTTTCGGAAGGGGGGGGGGGGGTAGAGTCTTATACTCACCTGGTCCATAGTGTCTGGGTCCCTGGCACTGCTGATGCGGCAGGCTGCAGTGTCCTCAGTGTTCACACAGAACTCTCCTTCTGGTGACGGGGCTTTCAATACCCCACCTCCAGCAAGCGAGTGCTGTGATTGGCTCATGAGCGCCCTGGCTCAGCCACTCAGAGTCGGCGCTCGATGAGCCAATCACAGCCATTTAGTGATGTCATTCACTGAATGGCTGTGAATGATTGAGCGCCGGCTCTGATTGGCTGACAATCGATTCAATCACAGCACTCGCTTGCTGGAGGTGGGGTATTTAAAGCCCTGTCACCAGAAGGAGAGTTCACAGAAGCCTGCTGCAGCCCCAGAGGCCAGCGTGAGAGACTCAGACACTGCCGGCTATGTGAGCATTGAGGTTTTTGATTTTTTTTTCAATTTGCTACGGCTTATTTTTGGGGGAAGGCTTATATTTCAAGCTTTTCCCCTGAAAATAGGGGTAGGGCTTATTTTTGTGGAAAAACGGTATATCCTATTTTTATTGTAAGAACTTGTGGCTGTGACCCGGAGACTTTGTTGGTATTAACACTTTCTTGGAAAGCAGTGTGGGTGTGTGTGTATGCAGGTCCTTTCTCCAGGGATGGTGACGGTGAGAGTTTGGGGTGTATGGCTTGTGTTGGCATATGATCTATGCTCAGTTGGCGGCCTAAGTGGAATGTGTGAGCAAGATTAAGTGGCTAAGATAGATCAACCATGGGCAGATGCACCCGATTCACATGTATGAGACAGTATTCCTGCCTGTGATGATAATGAGATGACATTGATCCTATCCCATAAACTAAAAATTAATCACTACAGAACAGGAAATGTAAACCAAGGAAGCTCAGTGACCAGTTTCCTCATAGAAGAAGATACCCTTTTCTGGATGATATCACCATGGTTTCCAAGACACAACACAACCAAAGAACCTCGACCACATGTACTTTGTATTTTTAAACCTCCCTCTGGCGGATCATTCTATCGGCTGGTAGGGGTGTGCATAATTTTTGGTGAAAATCATGAAAAAATAAAATTTCTCATAATCCCTGCTAGAGAGGTCAGCATGGAGCCAATCAGCAGCCTGTGTGCCTTGCTGATGTCATCAAGTGTGTCCTCCATCTTGCATATGGGCAGCAGTATCATTGGACGCCTGCATTACATGACCTAGCCATATATAACATAGGCACAGTGTAACCACCGGTCATTTTACAGATGAGCACAGGACAGAGAAGCTGCATCACATTTATATGCCTGTATAACACATGGTCTGTTGTTAGGGACAGATATTCTGCTAAGGATATATTGCTGAAAGCTTGTTTACCAGCAGAGAACATACAGCACGTTTATATGTCTATACAAAATCTGGTCTGTACATTGGGTGAGGGTATATTTCTACTGCTGTCAATGTGTATAGCTGGAAAGCAGACAGACAAAATATGATTTGGCATGGAAATATTTCAGTTCTCTGTTTGTGGCTCAGACATCATTCAAAGTCACCAGTCACCAGTCTAGCCACTCAGCTAGCAGTGGGGTTTGGAGAATTTAGTCATGCTGCACCAAACAGGTACAGCTCATAAAGACACAAGCTATACACTGGGGCCTTCTGTTCTCAAATATTATGCCTCCCTGGAATTGTGGCTTATTTAGTTGGCTGTGCTTTTTGTGTTAACGTAAAACAAAAAGAAAAACGCACAGGGAAACAGCAAATACACACAGTGCGTGTCAGTGGCCTCAGACATCATTCAAAGTCACCAGTCTTGTCACCACAAATTTTTTGCAGGTCTATTTAGCAGTGGTTTTATGCATACTACAAAGTTAGCTGATAAGGTACATAAAACGATACTAAAAAGTAAGCAAAAATAAATGAATAAAAAGGAAACATGAAGAAAGCAAGAGCTTGGAAACATGTCAGCAGTGGTGGTGAGGCTACTCTCCTTCTCTTGCTTCTGCCATATTTCTTCTACTTTCCCCAAAAAATGAAAAATATGTCAGCTCTCATATTTCCTCGAAGAGCACACTCTGCCCTCAAGGTACTATTGCTGGTGGTGGTGGTGGTACTGCTGCTCCTTCTTCTACTTTTGCTAAGTTTCGCCCTCCTCCTTTTCCAAAAATGAAAATTTTCTAAACCATAAAAAACAGTTGTATGTAGCTCTACAGCTTTTGCTTGGAGAAGGTCCATACTTGGCTGTTCTGTTTACCTGGTAGAATGTGTCCTTTACAAACTATATAACATTGCTTTTAAAACAAGCAGGACACCTGCTGTCTCACATAGCAAAATTTTTGATAGCTATACAGCTGTTCCTTGGAGAAGGTCCGTGCTTGAGTGTTGTGTTCACGTGGCAGAAATTCTCCTTGTGAAATTTATGACATTGCTTTTAAAATGAGCAGCACACCTGCTGTCTTCCTCGAGGTAATTTTTAAAATCTAGGAGACCCTATGTGGGCCTTCTTATGTTTTCATTGACATTCCTGTGCTATGATTGTCTCGCACACCACTGAACACTATTTTTACCAATTTTTGGGAGGAACACAGTGTTTCCCACATGTATGACTATATTCTCATGCAAAATGCAGGATGTTTGACTGCATTTGGGACCATCTGAAGGGCAAATTAGTGAATTCAATTTTTACTCCTATTGACTATAATGGGAGCCAGAATCAACTGTCCCAATTCACTATGATTTTCATGAAATCATCCCTATAATGAAACACAAACCCATTATTCCACTAATCGCTCATCACAACTGTAGTGGCCCAGTACATGATTTCCTGGCCTCCTCTGTAATATCATACATGTCTGTCTTATGTAGATGCTTTGTGCAAAACTGTCTTGTCATTCTGTTATGTGTATTGCACAGCTGCAGCATGTGATGGGTTAATGTCTGCAAAGTATGAGCTGACTGCCTGTAAATGTAACAATTTCTGTCCTGTCACGTGGTGTGAGAGAGGGGATAAATGTGAGTGCTTGAGAGCGGGAAAGGAGTCAATGTCTTCTGGAGTCGGAGTGAAGAGGTCCAGCTACATGGGGGCACTTTCAGCCCTCATGTAGTGGAGCATGGAAGAGTAAGAGAGGTTTCCCGGAGTGCTGGTTGCTGTAATGAAAATGGAGTGAGCCCCCAAGGGAGAGAGTGAGCAGCCAGTGAGCGAGACTCTCTCAAGGCCCAGTGCACAGGTACCCTTTCTTTTTCCTCAACTGTTCATACCTAAGCGTCCTGAAGTCTGGGACAGCTGGGTCAAGCTACCCATCTGCAGTTGTCACACGTAGGCGTCCTGAAGGCTGGGATCACTGTGTGGAGGTACTCATCATCAAGTCTGTCTATATATATATATATATATATATATATATTTCATTTTGCCTGCACTTGGAATACTGCTGATGTTTGCCTTGTATCGTTTGAAGTTATTATTCAGTAAAGTTATTCCAGGCCCTGACCGTTCCTTGGCGCCTTGAGGTACTATAACCTTGTCTGTGGCTCAATTATTTCCCCGCCTATGTTCATATCAGTGGGTACCGAAACAGTGGCGTCACCCGTGACACCCCTTCACCTGTTCTAATGTTTATTGGGTATCCCCATGCTGGGGGTGTTTGGAAGCGGCCCAGCGCTGCCCTGGCCTTCACTGTTTGCATCCCTCCGGGAGGGAGCAAGGTGAGTGCCGATGTGACAAGCCAGCATCTTGCCCTCCCAGCTCCTCAGCGCATGCCATGTGTCCGGGGTCACTCTACGGGATGCTGCACTACCAATGAGGCTTTTTCACAGGATATGATTTTTCATTACGAAAATACCTCTGCACTTAAATGTGGAGATCATAGCAACATCCAGATAGTCATATAAACCTCTGACTAATGGGGAAGTTGCCCAGTTTGTGCCTTTATTTGCTGCTGCTTACTTACATTTACCATTACAGCGTTAATAACTAACAATTAAGGGAATATTTTCTTTGTTTCTTTTTAACTAATATTCTGTCTACACAGTAGATGGTACAATCACACCGATCTCAATATAACTCCTGCAGTCAGAAATAAAGAGGGCAAGCTGAGATTACAATCAACTCTGACAGTCGCTGTAAGCATCACCAAATTATTAACACTACATTTCAGTACATTTTGTTCCATTCTCAGGTTTTCACATTTTACAACACAAAATCATATCCGCAGAACCACAATTGATTATTATAAAGGACTATTGGGAATCCACTAGAATTATGGCTACATAATTATTTATAATATCTGAATATTTATGCTAAATATCATTTAAATAACAGGAAATGTCTGCCCTCCAGAATTTTTGGGAGACTTCTGGCACACTCCTGGCAAAGCAGGCAGGTCCTCTTTAAAAAGAAAGCTGCTAGCAGCTGCCCATTAGGGAAAATTAGCCTCAAATATATCATTTCATTGGAAGCTGTGAGTTCCCCCTAGTGTTACCTATAGACAACAATAATTTAATCATTAAGGGTAGGTTCACACATAGCGGACAAAGGTGCCGGTTTTCGGCAGTGGAAAATCCGCACCAATGTCCCCGTCATATCCGAATCAAAACCACTTCACAATTAGCACTATTTTCTGCTGCCTGTAAACTTACCCTAAAGGAATATTCCCATCTCAGTTTGGCTGAGATGGTAAAAGTCGTCCTATTGCCAATGCTTCCGGTTGATAGGAATTACAGAAACAGCTGGACCTGTTGTTCTACAATGGTTCTACAACTCCCATAGAACTAAATGGGTATTATGGAATCAGTGTAGCATTGCTTCCATAACTCCCAAGTTGTGGAAACGGCATAGCTTGCTGTGCTATCCCGTTTGTTTAACATCCATTTACTTCTATGGGAGTTTCGGAAACAGTGAAGAACTGCCATTGTGGCTGTTTTCTTAATCCTGGCAGCTAGTAGCTGCAGAGGTGAACTGGGATGGGGACACGGGACCTCTATTCTGGCGAGAAGTGTGAGTCTTAGAGATGTATCAGACATTTATGGCATATCCTTTGAACATACTTCAAAGGGGTTATACCAGAATCAACTTTTGTCACCTATGCATAGCCCCCCACGATCCAATGAAAAGGGGTCCAATGAACCCTTTCCTTTTCACTGTGTGCTCGCTGCACCCTCGCAATGAGGCGAAGATTGAATGGAACAGTGGTCACGCATGCACAGTGCCATATCATTTATTTTTAATGGAACTGCTGGAGATCACTAAGTACAAACATCTGGCTATTTCTATCAGCTCTCCTGAAATGAATGGAGAGGCGGTCATGCATGCATTCAATCTGATGTCACTGCAGGTGGGATTAGTGGGGATCTCACCGCTGAGACCACCACCCTTCAGAGTTTTATCTCTTCTCCTACGGTTCCCCAACTCCAGTCTTCAAGGCACGGGGTTATGTTTTCAGGGTATCCTATAGTAAGAACACCTGTGGCAATGTCTGAGACATTGGTTATAATTATAGCACCTGTGCAATACTGAGGAAATTCTGAACACATGACCTGTTGGGGTGCATTGAGGACTGGAGTTGGGAAACACTGGCTTATCTTTTGGATAAGTGATTAAAGTTGATTCTGGTACAACCCCTTTAAATGTATGAAATAACAATACTCAACATCCTATGGAAACTGCCTTAAAGAAAGTCACTAATCATCTGTAAACAGCAAAGCCCACAAAACAATACTCTGCTTCTCCTTCTAGACCTGCCCTCTGCCTTTCACACAGTCAATCACTCCCTACTGTTAAAAACACTCTCCTCCTTTGGCCTCACAGACTTGACTTTCTTCTGGATCTCCTCATAACTCGTTGACAGAACTTTTAGAGTCCTCCTCATACACCAGTTTCTTGCTTCCCCCTTTCCGTGTGGGTGCCCCTTGAGGCTTTGTCCTGGGATCCCTACTCCTCTTCATCCACACCTTTGGTCTAGGACTGTTCATAGAATCCCTTGGTTTTCAGTACCACGTTTATACTGATGACACCTAAATCTACCTCTCTGACCCAGATATTACCTCTTTGCTATCCTAAAGCATCTATCAGCTATATTATATTTCTTCTCTTCCTACATTCTAAAAATTAACATAGAGAAAACTGAAATCATAATCTTTCCACTGTTGGTGCTGTGGGAGTGAGTATCTCCCCCTCTCAGTCCCTAGTGAGAGCAGGGACCGCCGCCCAGTTGCTCTCCTGGGGTTAGCCAGGAGTGGAGGCAAGTAGGCAGGGACAGGGGGTTTCGGGTAAGTTCATGGGCAATCCGGGCTGGCGTATCGGTGGGTAGGATACCGTAACATAATAACTTGCCCTTAAAATTGCCCTGTGGGTTTTCTGTGACTCCCCAATGGAGACTATGAATGTCCTTGCTAGTCAGTTGCAGGATCTAGTGGGCGTGTTCCAAGACCTGTTCGGTCGCATGGTGGCCCAGGAGCAGCGAGCGTTGGTACAGGTTTCTGCCGCCCCGTCTATCCCTGTGCCCAAGTGTCCTCTCCCCAAGGTATTTTCAAGAGAGAGAAGCACGTTTTTTGTTTTTCAGCAGGCATGTAGACTGTATTTTTGGATGCGGCCCGGTTCCTCCGGCTCAGAGTCCCAGAAAGTGGGATTGATTATGTCCCTACTGCGGGGTCCCCCCCAGACATGGGCCTACTCTTTACCAGAGAGTTCGGCTTGCCTGCAGTCAGTGGATTCATTTTTTCAGGAACTAGGAGGTATTTTTGATGAGCCGGGTCAGGCGGGGTTGGCGGTGTCACAGCTCATGTCTCTACGTCAGGGGCAGCAGTGGGTAGAGGACTATTGCTTTAGGTTTAGACAGTATGCTGGTGAAACCTCTTGGAACGATAGTGCCCTCAAAGATGTGTTTTTGTTGGGTCTTTCTGATGATGTCAAGGATCTACTTATTTCTCATCCCGCTCCCGTAACACTCAATGAGGCAATGGAATTGGCAGTAAAAGCTTACAGGAGGCTGAGATCTAGAACAGAGGAACGTCAGGCCTGTAAAACTAGGGAATCTTCCAGATCCGCTTCCACTTCTTCCAAGCCAACTCCTGGTGCCGAGCCTATGGAAGTGGACCAGCTAAGGCCCGAGGAACGGTAACGGTTCCGGATGACTCACCATCTTTGCTTCTACTGTGGGAAAGCCAGACATCGTGTAGCAACCTGTCCTCAGAGACATCTGCGACAGCAGTCTGGACCGGCGGAAAACTGCAGATCTGAGCTGATTGTCGGGAGGATCGCCTAGGATCACAGGTACTCCCTAAGTTGTTGGTGCCTTGTCAAGTTGGCTTCCGGAATTTTAGTCGATCCGGGCAAGCCTTTATTGATTCGGGCGCTGCTGCCAATTTGATTAATTTACATTTTGTCAGACCTCTGATGACTGAATTCTCAGCAGTAAAGTCCCCCATACACTTCACTAGCATTGACTCTACCCCTCTGTCTGCAGGTGTTGTCCAATGGAGGAATAACATTCTGCAGTTCACTGTGAGTGCTCTCTCAGAGTAGGGCCTAATACTGAACCCTGTGGCACCCTGCTAGCGACTGTGGTCCAATCAGAGTACGAACCATTTATTACCACCCTCTGCTTTCTATCATTGAGCCAATTTTTTACCCACTTACAAACGTTTTCGCCCAGTCCGAGCTGCCTCATTTTGTATATTAGCCTATTATGTGGCACGGTGTCAAAGGCTTTAGAGAAGTCCAGATATACAAGATCAATAGATTCTCCCTGGTCCAGCTTAGAGCTTACTTCATCGTAGAAACTGATCAGATTTGTCTGACATGAGCGACCCTTCATGAATCCATGCTGGTGAGGAGTTATTCTCTTATTCTCCTTAAGGTACTCATCGATGGCGTCTCTCAGAATCCCCTCGAAAAATTTTCCCGTTACTGAAGTGAGACTTACTGGCCTGTAGTTACCAGGCTCACTTTTGCTCCCTTTTTTGTAAATTGGAACCACGTTGGCAATGCGCCAATCCAATGGTACTACACCGGTCTTGATAGTGTCCAGAAATATTAGGTATAGCGGCCTAGCTATCTCGTCACTTAGTTCCCTTAGTATCCTTGGGTGTAATCCATCTGGGCCCAGTGATTTATCAATTTTAGTTTTCTTTAGACGCTTCCGCACCTCCTCCTGCGTTAGGTATGAGATATTTTGTGAGGGGTTCGTTTTATTCCCCTGCATCTCGTGTGGCATTTCCTTTTCGTTTGTGAATACACTTGAGAAGAAACTGTTTAGTAGATTTGCTTTCCCTTCGTCATCATCAATGATTTCTCCTGCATTGTTTTTTAAAGGGCCAGCCCTCTCCCTGCAAATCCTTTTGCTGTTGATATAGTTGAAAAATAGCTTCGGGTTGTTTTTGCTCTCTTTGGTGATCCATCTTTCTGCTTCCTCCTTGGCAGTTTTGATCGTATCTTTGCATATTTTGTTTTTTTCCCTGTATGATTTTAGCGCTTCTTCGCCGCCTTCTTGCTTTAGTAGTTTGAATGCTTTCTTTTTTTCGTTTATTGCCCCTTTTACCGTCTTGTCGAGCCACATTGGTTTCCTTTTAGTTGAGTTTCTTTTATTTTTAAAGGAAATGAACTGCTCACATGAGGTGATTAGGATCCTTTTAAACTTTTCCCATTTGTCCTCTGTACCGTTATTTTTGAGGATGTTGTCCCAATTAATGTTACCGATAGTAGTTCTGAGCTCATCAAATTTTGCTTTACTAAAGTTTAGTTTCTTTGTCGCTCCTTGATAAGGCTTCCTATTGATTGACAGCTGGAAGTTGATTATATTGTGGTCACTGTTCCCCAAGTGCCCCTCAACCTGCACCCCCTTTATACGTTCCGGTTTGTTGGTTAGTACTAGGTCCAGAATGGCCCTCCCTCTTGTTGGTTCCTGCACAAGTTGGTTCAGGTAATTGTCTTTAATTACTCTCAAGAACTTATCACCCCTGTGAGATTTGCAGGTTTCCTTCTCCCATGTTATATCTGGATAAATAAAGTCCCCCATGATAATTACTTCGTTGCGCTTTGACACCTCTTCTATCTGCCTTAGTAGTAAGTTTTCAGTTTCTTCTGTTGCTTTTGGTGGTCTATAGAAGACCCCTATCAAGATTTTGTTATTGTTTCCTCCCTGTATTTCTACCCACAGAGATTCCACCTGTTCGTCTCCTACCCCTATATCCTCCCGTAGCCTCGACTTCAAGTTCGATTTGACGTACAGACATACTCCTCCCCCTTTCTGGTTCCTTCGGTCTCTTCTGAAGAGATTGTACCCCTACAAATTCACCGCCCAATCGCACTTATCATCAAGCCATGTTTTCGTAATTCCGACTATATCATAGTTTTCATCAGTCATTCTCGCTTCAAGCTCACCCACTTTACCAATCAGACTTCTTGCATTTGTGGTCATACAATTTATATCATTTTTTTTGTTTTTTAAATTCGTTTTGTTGCTATTCGTACTTATGGCTGATCTGTCAATTCTCACTGTACTAACCCGACCCCCTGCTCGACCCCCATTCCCTTTGCTTGGACCCAGATCGCTAGTTACACTGGCTACCCCACTATTTCTCATTTTACCCTCCCCCCAGTCCCTAGTTTAAACACTCCTCCAGCCTTCTAGCCATCTTATCCCCCAGCACAGCTGCACCCTCCCCATTAAGATGCAGCCCGTCCCTACGGTAGAGCCTGTAGCCGACAGCAAAGTCAGCCCAGTTCTCCAGGAACCCAAATCTCTCCTTCTTACACCAACTCCGAAGCCACTTGTTTACCTCCCTAAGATCCTGCTGCCTTTCTAGCATGGCTTTAGGTACAGGTAGTATTTCCGAAAAAACTACCTTGGAGGTCCTCGCCCTGAGCTTGGACCCTAGGTCCCTGAAATCATTTTTGAGGGCCCTCCATTGACCTCTAACTTGTTCATTGGTGCCAGCGTGCACCATGACTGCTGGATCCTCACCAGCCCCTCCCAGTAATCTGTCAATCCAATCCGCGATGTGTCAAACTCAAGCGCCAGGAAGACAACACACCGTTTGACGATCCCAGTCTTTATGGCAGATTGCCCTCTCTGTCCCCCTAATAATTGAGTCCCCCACCACTAGAACCTGTCTAGCCTGCCCTGCACTCCCCGTTCCCGTCTCACTGGAGCAGTCATCCCCCTGGCGTTCAGAGGGCATGTCGTGCTGCAGCTGTGCTGGCTCTGTAATGGCATCGCCCTCATCTGCCAACGTTGCAGACATGTTGGGTTGTGCCAGTTCAGGACCAGCCTCCCTGGATCTATTCCCTCTACGCCTCCTTCTATCTGACACCCAGCTGACTGCCTGCTCCCCCTGCACTTCCATACTACCGTCCGCCCCCGCCTCTACCCCAGCGAGTGTCTGCTCAGTGAGCACCAAACTCCTTTCCATGATGTCAATGGCTCTCAGTGTTGCCAGTTGCTGATTTAGATCCAGAATTTTGGCTTCTAAATGTGCGACGTGCATGCATCTTGCGCAACAGTATGCACCCTCGATCGGCTGATCAAGGACCGCATACATTGCACAAGTAGCACACTGGATGACATTGCCAGACATGGAGCTCATCCTAATGGGGATCTACAATTTACTTGTGGAAGTAGTGAAGATAGACTTGTTCACACTCCGCTCACACGCTGCTACAACCGCTGACACGCTGCTGCAACCGCTCAACCGCTGACCCGCTGCTGCAGCCGCTGACCCACTGCTGCAGCCGCTGACCCGCTGCTGCAACCGCTGACTTGCTGCTGCAACCGCTGGCCCGCTGCTGCAACCGCTGACCCGCTGCTGCAACCACTCACCCACTGCTGCAACCGCTCACCCACTGCTGCAACCGCTCACCCACTGCTGCAACCGCTCACCCACTGCTGCAACCGCTCACCTGCTGCTGCAACCGCTCACCTGCTGCTGCAACCCCTCACCCGCTGCTGCAACCCCTCACACGCTGCTGCCTCTGTGCAACCACTCACATGCTGCTGCCTCTGTGCAACCACTCACACGCTGCCGCTCTCAAGCAACCTTTTACCCGCTGACACTTATGCGCAACCGGTCACAAATTTTTTAATTTTTTTTATTTTTTCCCCCCTCACAAACAGTTAGGTATTTATGGTCATATATCTGGATGACATTCTGGTCTACTCACCGGACTGAGATTCCTATGTGCAGCACCTGAGGTTGGTTCTTACCCGCTTGCGTGAATACCAACTTTTTGTCAAGTTGAAAAAATGCATATTTGGTACTAAACAAGTGTCTTTCCTGGGTTATGTGATTTCACCCACGGAGATTCAAATGGAATCTGATAAAGTGGCTGCAATCTCCCAATGGGTCAGACCAGACAACCTAAAAGCTGTCCAGCGATTTTTGGGTTTCGCAAATTTTTACCACAAATTCATTAAAAACTACTCAGTTATTGCCCAACCCCTGACTGATCTTACCAAAAAGGGGGGCGACTTGGTAAGATGGTCACCAGAGGCCCTAAAGGCTTTTAGTAATCTAAAAAGGGCGTTTCCACTACCCTGGTGTTAGTACAGCCGGATGCGCGGCAACCGTTTTTTATTGAAGTCGAGGCGTCCGAGGTGGGGGCAGGGATGGTTTTGTCTCAGGAGGTCAGCAGGAGATCCGGGTAAAGTCCATGTGCGTTCTTCTCACGGAAGTTTAATTCGGCGGAATGTAATTACGACGTGGGGAACCGTGAGTTATTGGCAATCAAGTGGGCTTTAGAAGAGTGGCGACACCATCTTGTGGTGGCTAGACACCCCATTACCGTATACACTGATCACAAGAGCTTGGTATATCTCGCCAATGCTAAAAGACTCACTGTTCGGCAGGCCAGGTGGGCGTTATTTTTTGCCAGGTTTAATTTTGTCGTGAAATATATCCCAGGAGAGAAGAACGTGAAGGTGGACACCCTGTCCCGGAGTTTTGGGGCACCGGAAAGTGAGACTATGACTCCCGAGAATATCTTGGCACCTGGGGTGGTGGTAGCAGCTATAGAAACCGACCTCGTCCCTCAACTACAGAACGGTCAGCAGGACGCTCCCTCATTGAAGAATCTCACTCATCGGTTTTCGCAGGCCATCCGGGGGTTCAGGGTACTCTGGATCTTTGTTCTAGACACTTCTGGTGGCCAAGCATGTCTCAGGAGATTCGCGACTTTGTTAAGGGATGCTCTGTCTGTGTACGCAGTAAAAGTCGTCGTCGTCGTCGTCCAGAAGGGCCTCTCAGATCGTTACCGGTATCTTCTTGTCTGTGATCGCAGTTATCAGTAGATTTTATCACCGGTCTACCAGAATCTCAGAAGTACAGCACTATTTTAGTGGTTGTAGACCGATTCTCAAAAATGGCACATTTTGTGGTGTTAAAAAAGCTACCTTCGGCAATAGAATTTTCCAAGATTTTTGTGAAAGAAATCATTTGTCTACATGGGGTTCCCGAGAACATTGTATTGGATCACGAGGTTCAGTTTGTTGCGCAGTTTCGGCGAGCCTTCTGCAAAAACCTGGAAACGTCGCTTTCCTTCTTGTCAGCCTCCCACCCACAAACTAATGGTCAGACTGAGTGGAAGAACCAGGATTTAGTGCAATATTTACGGTTATTTGCCAGTGAAAAAGCTCATCGGTGGGCAGAATTATTGCCGTTGGCAGAGTTTGCGCTAAACAATTGCACTTGTTCTACTGGGGTGTCTCCATTCTTTTATGTATATGGGCAGCATCCTCTCTTCCTTACGGCTATTCCTACTCCATCTGCCTGTCCTGCAGTTGATGTTGCCACAGATACGCTGCAGTGAGTATGGAAAGAAGTACAGAAAAACCTGGAAGCAACGGGGGCTCATATGCAGTTGCATAGTGGGAAGAGTCTGTCAGTGTCTGAACCTTACAGGATGGTACAGAAGGTATACCTGTCTTCTAAAAATCTCAAATTAAAGCTTCCGTCTTTAAAATTGGCACCACGTTTCGTGGGGCTCTTTGTCTTCACGTGGGTAGTGAATCCTCTGGCTTATGAACTTAATTTGCCAGCTACATGGAGGGTTCACAGGGTGTTTCATAAGTCTTTATTGAAGCCTTTTGTTCCTTAGGTGATCAGCTATATTATCTTAGGTTATCACTAGAGATGAGCGAACACCAAAATGTTCGGGTGTTCGTTATTCGGAACGAACTTCCCGCGATGCTCGAGGGTTCGTTTCGAACAACGAACCCCATTGAAGTCAATGGGCGACCAGAGCATTTTTGTATTTCGCCGATGCTCGCTAAGGTTTTCATGTGTGAAAATCTGGGCAATTCAACAAAGTGATGGGAACGACACAGCAACGGATAGGGCAGGCGAGGGGCTACATGTTGGGCTGCATCTCAAGTTCACAGGTCCCACTATTAAGCCACAATACCGGCAAGAGTGGGCCCCCCCCCCCCCCTCCCAACAACTTTTACTTCTGAAAAGCCCTCATTAGCATGGCATACCTTTGCTAAGCACCACACTAGCTACAACAAAGCACAATCACTGCCTGGATGACACTCCACTGCCACTTCTCCTGGGTTACATGCTGCCCAACCGCCCCCCCTCCCCCCCACAGCGCACACCAAAGTGTCCCTGCGCAGCCTTCAGCTGCCCTCATGCCACGCCACACTCATGTCTATTTAGAAGTGCGTCTGCCATGAGGAGGAACCGCAGGCACACACTGCAGAGGGTTGGCACGGCTAGGCAGCGACCCTCTTTAATAGGGGCGGGGCGATAGCCCACAATGCTGTACAGAAGCAATGAGAAATAGAATCCTGTGCCACCGCCATCAGGAGCTGCACACGTGGGCATAGCAATGGGGAAGCTATGTGCCACACACTATTCATTCTGTCAAGGTGTCTGCATGCCCCAGTCAGACTGGTAATATGCACCTTAACAGTAACCGCGTTGGTGGTAATGTGGTGGTGACTGCGGACCTAGTAGCACGGTTGTATTTTGTTGGTTTTCGGAATGTGGCCAGGATTAAATGGGCCGTGGCGGGGGGATGGTGTGGGGGCTCTCTTGTTGTGTCAGTAAAGGTGAAATTCTTGGACTGCCACCAGACGAACCAATGCAAAGGCATTTGCCAAGAATGTTTTCCCTGTTGGAGGAGGAGGGGGATGTTTTTGAGGCACTACGTGTCCTCTCCACGTGTCCGTGGTTATATGCACCTTAACAGTAACCGCGTTGGTGGTAATGTGGTGGTGACTGCGGACCTAGTAGCACGGTTGTATTTTGTTGGTTTTCGGAATGTGGCCAGGATTAAGTGGGCCGTGGCGGGGGGATGGTGTGGGGGCTCTCTTGTTGTGTCGGTAAAGGTGAAATTCTTGGACTGCCACCAGACGAACCAATGCAAAGGCATTTGCCAAGAATGTTTTCCCTGTTGGAGGAGGAGGGGGATGTTTTTGAGGCACTACGTGTCCTCTCCACGTGTCCGTTCCATGTCAGCAATAGTAGCACTCAAGACAGGCCCCAGTAACAATTCTGAAGCAGCAGTATAGCGGGAGCGCAGTCTTCGTTCCATGTAAGCAATAGTAGCAATCAGGACAGGCCCCATTAACAATTCTGAAGCAGCAGTATAGCGGGAGCGCAGTCTTCGTTCCATGTAAGCAATAGTAGCACTCAGGACAGGCCCCATTAACAATTCTGAAGCAGCAGTATAGCGGGAGCGCAGTCTTCGTTCCATGTAAGCAATAGTAGCACTCAGGACAGGCCCCATTAACAATTCTGAAGCAGCAGTATAGCGGGAGCGCAGTCTTCGTTCCATTTCAGTAGCCTTAGTATAGCCAAGGCACAAGTTACATTTATGTAGCTAAACTGTAGGCCAACCCCACACACCTTTCTGTACCATGAGTGCAGGCGAAGAACATAGAAATTACTATGATTACACTGTAGGTGAGGGCCCCAAAAAATTGGTGTACCAACAGTACTAATGTACCTCAGTAAAAATTGGCCATGCCCAACCAAGATGGCAGGTGAATCGCTTTGGTTAATGTGGCTTAAGTGGTAACTAGGCCTGGAGGCAGCCCAGTGTAACGAAAAATTGGTTCAAGTTAAAGTTCCAACGCTTTTAAGCGCATTGAAACTTATAAAAATTGTTCTGAAAAATTATTTGAGTGAGCCTTGTGGCCCTAAGAAAAATTGCCCGTTCAGCGTGATTACGTGAGGTTTCAGGAGGAGGAGCAGGAGGAGGAGGAGGAGGAATATTAGACACAGATTGATGAAGCAGAAATGTCCCCGTTTTGGATGGTGAGAGAGAACGTAGCTTCCATCCGCGGGTGCAGCCTACGTATTGCTTACGTATCGCTGCTGTCCGCTGGTGGAGAACAGAAGTCTGGGGAAATCCAGCCTTTGTTCATCTTGATGAGTGTTAGCCTGTCGGCACTGTCGGTTGACAAGCGGCTACGCTTATCTGTGATGATTCCCCCAGCCGCACTAAACACCCTCTCCGACAAGACGCTAGCCGCAGGACAAGCAAGCACCTCCAGGGCATACAGCGCTAGTTCAGGCCACGTGTCCAGCTTCGACACCCAGTAGTTGTAGGGGGCAGAGGCGTCACCGAGGATGGTCGTGCGATCCGCTACGTACTCCCTCACCATCCTTTTACAGTGCTCCCGCCGACTCAGCCGTGACTGGGGAGCGGTGACACAGTCTTGGTGGGGAGCCATAAAGCTGGCCAGGCCCTTAAAGACTGTTGCACTGCCTGGGATGTACATGCTGCTCGATCTACGCACATCCCCTGCTACCTTGCCCTCGGTACTGCGCCTTCTGCCACTAGCGCTGTCGGCTGGGAATTTTACCATCAGCTTGTCCGCAAGGGTCCTGTGGTATAGCAACACTCTCGAACCCCTTTCCTCTTCGGGAATCAGAGTGGGCAGGTTCTCCTTATACCGTGGATCGAGCAGTGTGTACACCCAGTAATCCGTCGTGGCCAGAATGCGTGCAACGCGAGGGTCACGAGAAAGGCATCCTAACATGAAGTCAGCCATGCGTGCCAGGGTACCTGTACGCAACACATGGCTGTCTTCACTAGGAAGATCACTTTCAGGATCCTCCTCCTCCTCCTCCTTCTCCTCCTCCTCCTCAGGCCATACACGCTGAAAGGATGACAGGCAATCAGCCGGTGTACCGTCAGCAGCGGCCCAAGCTGTCTCTTCCCCCTCCTCCTCATCCTCCTCATGCTCCTCCTCCTCCTCCTGTACGCGCTGAGAAATAGACAGGAGGGTGCCCTGACTATCCAGCGGCATACTGTCTTCCCCCGCCCCCGTTTCCGAGCGCAAAGCAGCTGCCTTTATGGTTTGCAGGGAATTTCTCAAGATGCATAGCAGAGGAATGGTGACGCTAATGATTGTAGCATCGCCGCTCACCACCTGGGTAGACTCCTCAAAATTACCAAGGACATGGCAGATGTCTGCCAACCAGGCCCACTCTTCTGAAAGGAATTGAGGAGGCTGACTCCCACTGCGCCGCCCATGTTGGAGTTGGTATTTGACTATAGCTCTACGTTGTTCATAGAGCCTGGCCAACATGTGGAGCGTAGAGTTCCACCGTGTGGGCACGTCGCACAGCAGTCGGTGCACTGGCAGCTTAAAGTGATGTTGCAGGGTGCGCAGGGTGGCAGCGTCCGTGTGGGACTTGCGGAAATGTGCGCAGAGCCGGCGCGCCTTTACGAGCAGGTCTGACAAGCGTGGGTAGCTTTTCAGAAACCGCTGAACCACCAAATTAAAGATGTGAGCCAGGCATGGCACGTGCGTGAGGCTGCCGAGCTGCAGAGCCGCCACCAGGTTACGGCCGTTGTCACACACGACCATGCCCGGTTGGAGGCTCAGCGGCGCAAGCCAGCGGTCGGTCTGCTGTGTCAGACCCTGCAGCAGTTCGTGGGCCGTGTGCCTCTTATCGCCTAAGCTGAGTAGTTTCAGCACGGCCTGCTGACGCTTGCCCACCGCTGTGCTGCCACACCGCGCGACACCGACTGCTGGCGACATGCTGCTGCTAACACATCTTGATTGCGAGACAGAGGAGGAGGAGGAGGAGGAGGAGGGTGCTTTAGTGGAGGAAGCATACACCTCCGCAGATACCACCACCGAGCTGGGGCCCGCAATTCTGGGGGTGGGTAGGACGTGAGCGGTCCCAGGCTCTGACTCTGTCCCAGCCTCCACTAAATTCACCCAATGTGCCGTCAGGGAGATGTAGTGGCCCTGCCCGCCTGTGCTTGTCCACGTGTCCGTAGTTAAGTGGACCGTGGCAGTAACCGCGTTGGTGAGGGCGCGTACAATGTTGCGGGAGACGTGGTCGTGCAGGGCTGGGACGGCACATCGGGAAAAGTAGTGGCGACTGGGAACTGAGTAGCGCGGGGCCGCCGCCTCCATGATACTTTTGAAGGACTCCGTTTCCACAACCCTATACGGCAGCATCTCAAGGCTGATGAATTTTGCTATGCGGACGGTTAACGTTTGAGCGTGCGGGTGCGTGGCGGCGTACTTGCGCTTGCGCTCCAACAGTTGCGCAAGCGACGGCTGGACGGTGCGCTGAACTACACTGCTGGATGGGGCCGAGGACAGCGGAGGTGAGGGTGTGGGTGCAGGCCAGGAGACGGTAGTGCCTGTGTCCTGAGAGGGGGGTTGCATCTCAGTGGCAGGTTGGGGCACAGGGGGAGAGGCAGGGGTGCAAACCGGAGGCGTTGAACGGCCTTCGTCCCACCTTGCGGGGTGCTTGGCCATCATATGTCTGCGCATGGTGGTGGTGGTGAGGCTGTTGGTGTTGGCTCCCCGGCTGAGCTTTGCGCGACAAAGGTTGCACACCACTGTTCGTCGGTCGTCAGGCGTCTCTGTGGAAAACTGCCAGACCTTAGAGCACCTCGGCCTCTGCAGGGTGGCATGGCGCGAGGGTGCGCTTTGGGAAACACTTGGTGGATTATTCGGTCTGGCCCTGCCTCTACCCCTGGCCACCGCACTGCCTCTTGCAACCTGCCCTGCTGATGCCCTTGACTCCCCCTCTGAAGACCTGTCCTCCTGAGTAAGCGTTGCACACCAGGTGGGGTCAGTCACCTCATCGTCCTGCTGCTCTTCCTCCGAATCCTCTGTGCGCTGCTCCCTCGGACTTACTGCCCTTACTACTACCTCACTGCAAGACAACTGTGTCTGATCGTCATCGTCCTCCTCACCCACAGAAAGTTGTTGAGACAGTTGGCGGAAGTCCCCAGCCTCTTCCCCCGGACCCCGGGAACTTTCGAATGGTTGGGCATCAGTGACGATAAACTCCTCTGGTGGGAGAGGAACCGCTGCTGCCCAATCTAAGCAGGGGCCCGAGAACAGTTCCTGGGAGTGTTCCCGCTCCTGAGCAGGTGTTATTGTAGTGGAGTGAGGAGGCTGGGAGGAAGGAGGAGCAGCAGACAGAGGATTCGGATTGGCAGCAGTGGACGGCGCAGAACTGCGGGTAGACGATAGGTTGCTCGAAGCACTTTCTGCAATCCAGGACAGGACCTGCTCACACTGCTCATTTTCTAATAACCGTCTCCCGCGTGGACCCATTAATTGGGCGATGAATGTGGGGACGCCAGAAACGTGCCTCTCTCCTAATCGCGCAGCAGTCGGCTGCGACACACCGGGATCAGGAGCTCGGGCTGTGCCCACACCCTGACTTGGCCCTCCGCGTCCTCGGCCGCGTCCACGTCCTCTAGGCCTACCCCTACCCCTCAGCATGCTGTATTACCAGTGATTTGATTTCACAGGCAGGAAATAAATTGGCGCAAGACTGCAGGCCAAATATAATTTTTGCCCTTTTTGGAAAACGAAAGGCCCCACTGCCTCTAGTGAATGAATTATCTAAGTTTAATAACTGTGCTGTGTCCCTGCTTATGTGTCACAGAACGTGAGGGTAGCAGAGTTATTATAACTCTGGCAGAGCAGGTATTTTTTTCCCAATTAAGGAAAGCAAATGGCGAAGCCAGCAGTAAAGCGTAGCTGGGTGCGTCTGATTTAGCAATGTTGTTCACGCAGCTCACACGTGTCCACAGCCCTTAGGACGGACAGAGGCTGGACAAATAGATTTGTTTTCAGTTTTTTTCCACCAAAAGGCAGCACTGCGTATATTCAATGAACATGAGAAGTTTAATAACTGTGCTGTGTCCCTGCTTATGTGTCACAGAACGTGAGGGTAGCAGAGTTATTATAACTCTGGCAGAGCAGGTATTTTTTTCCCAATTAAGGAAAGCAAATGGCGAAGCCAGCAGTAAAGCGTAGCTGGGTGCGTCTGATTTAGCAATGTTGTTCACGCAGCTCACACGTGTCCACAGCCCTTAGGACGGACAGAGGCTGGACAAATAGATTTGTTTTCAGTTTTTTTCCACCAAAAGGCAGCACTGCGTATATTCAATGAACATGAGAAGTTTAATAACTGTGCTGTGTCCCTGCTTATGTGTCACAGAACGTGAGGGTAGCAGAGTTATTATAACTCTGGCAGAGCAGGTATTTTTTTCCCAATTAAGGAAAGCAAATGGCGAAGCCAGCAGTAAAGCGTAGCTGGGTGCGTCTGATTTAGCAATGTTGTTCACGCAGCTCACACGTGTCCACAGCCCTTAGGACGGACAGAGGCTGGACAAATAGATTTGTTTTCAGTTTTTTTCCACCAAAAGGCAGCACTGCGTATATTCAATGAACATGAGAAGTTTAATAACTGTGCTGTGTCCCTGCTTATGTGTCACAGAACGTGAGGGTAGCAGAGTTATTATAACTCTGGCAGAGCAGGTATTTTTTTCCCAATTAAGGAAAGCAAATGGCGAAGCCAGCAGTAAAGCGTAGCTGGGTGCGTCTGATTTTTACAGGTTGCAGACGCAGCTCACACGTGTCCACCGGCGTTAGGCCGGACAGAGGCAGGACAAATTTAATTATTTTCCGTTTTTTGGCACCAAAAGGCAGCACTGCGTATATTCAATGAATAACAACTGTGTTGTCGCCCTGCCTATACAATTCTTTCCCTGCAGTATCAATGGAGGGTGCAATGGTCTGCAGAGGCGATTTTGAGAAGCAAAAAAAAATGCAGCACAGCTAACAGCAGCCTGGACAGTACTGCACACGGATAAATATGGCCCTAGAAAGGACCGTTGAGGTTCTTGAAGGCTACACTCACTCCTAACACTCTCCCTGCCTATGCAGCACTTCTGTCCCTAATGCCGGGTGCAACGGTCTGCAGAGGCGATTTTGAGAAAAAAAAAATTGCCACTGCTAACAGCAGCCAACACACAGTTATCAGTGGCCCTAATAAGGACCTTTGGGGGGTCTTGAAGCCTACACTAACTACCAATTCTTTCCCTACAGCAGCTCCGGTATAAACAGCACTGTCCCTCATCTAACTCACACCGCATCTGAGGCGAACCGCGGGAGGGGCCGACTTTTATGTTCGGGTGACACCTGATCTCCCCAGCCACTCACAGCAGGGGGGTGGTATAGGGCTTGAACGTCACAGGGGGAAGTTGTAATGCCTTCCCTGTCTTTCAATTGGCCAGAAAAGCGCGCTAACGTCTCAGGGAAGGAAGTGAAAATAACCAGAACACCGCATGGTGTTCGTTACGAATAACGAACATCCCGAACACCCTAATATTCGCACGAATATCAAGCTCGGAAGAACACGTTCGCTCATCTCTAGTTATCACCGAAGGAACAAAAGGCTTCAATAAAGCCCTCAGACTGGGCAGAAGGTTCACCTTCCAACAAGATAATGACCCTAAGCACACAGCCAAGATAACACAAGAGGGGCTTAGGGACAAATCTGTGAATGTCCTTTAGTGGTACAGCCAGAGCCTGGACTTGAACCCAATCGAACATCTCTGGAAAGATCTGCAAGTGGCTGTCCACAGACAGCCCCCATCCAACATGAGAGATCTTGAGAGGATCTCCAGAGAAAAATAGCTGAATACCTCCAAGTCTAGGTGTGCAGACCTTGTGGCATCAGACCTAAGAAGACTGGAGTCTGTAATCGCTGCTAAAGGTGCTTCAACTAAGTAGTGAGTACAGGGTGTGAATACTTATGTCAATGCAAAATGTTAGGTTTTTATTTTTTAAAAATCTACAAAGATTTCTAACATCTGTTTTCACCTTGTCATTATGGAGTACTGAGTGCAGAACGATGGGGGAAAACTTGTATTTTATTCTTAATTTACACAAAATGTAAAAAAAAGACGTTCCAAATGTATTGTACTGAAAAAGAAAGTCTTACCTTTATTTTCCTTGTAGTGATGTTTTCTTCTGAGGACCCACTCCCTTTTCGTATATGATTCTTCTGGGAGGGAAGGACACCTACTCTCTTAAAAACATAAATGAATGCAACTATATATTCACAGACTTCTATACAGGAGCAGTTATTACCAGCAGACTCAAAGGCATTAAATTACGTAACATGGCTAGGTGCATTCGTTTTACACCTCCCACTCCTAACTAAGAAGGTTCGCAGCAGCTCCTATATAACTAGAAGCCAGGCACATAATGGGATTGTAGCCTCTCATTTACAATTTATATATCTTTATTAATACCTCGTTTTTTTAATGCTGCATTCACATGTTCAAATAAATTATACACATATACTACCCAAGCACACCATAGTGAGCCAATAATTCATAATACCAGTATATTGCCATATGTGGATTATTAATATAAGTGCAAGTGCAAATTCAATTAATATATCCATTTAGTGATGTCCGAATATAAACAGCCACAGGCAGATCCATACCAAACCGACATCTATACTCATTACATGCAGAATCCTAAATTATCTGTATAAACTTAAAGGGGTTGTCCCGCGCCGAAACGGGTTTTTTTTTTTTCAATAGCCCCCCCGTTCGGCGCGAGACAAACCTGATGCAGGGGTTTAAAAAAAAAACGGATAGTACTTACCCGAATCCCCGCGCTCCAGTGACTTCTTACTTACCTTGCGAAGATGGCCGCCGGGATCTTCACCCACGGTGGACCGCAGGTCTTCTCCCATGGTGCACCGTGGGCTCTGTGCGTTCCATTGCCGATTCCAGCCTTCTGATTGGCTGGAATCGGCACACGTGACGGGGCGGAGCTACGAGGAGCAGCTCTCCGGCACGAGCGGCCCCATTCAGAAGGGAGAAGACCGGACTGCGCAAGCGCGTCTAATCGGGAGATTAAACGCTGAAATTAGACGGCACCATGGAGACGAGGACGCCAGCAACGGAGCAGGTAAGTGAATAACTTCTGTATGGCTCATAATTAATGCACAATGTACATTACAAAGTGCATTAATATGGCCATACAGAAGTGTATACCCCCACTTGCTTTCGCAGGACAACCCCTTTAATGATCCCATAGTACAAGTTTATAGTCACAACATTATAAATATTTGTATAGCACCTCCCATAATAAATAGAAAGTGCAAATGCAATCACAGGTGGTATAACGAGCCATTCTATGGGATCAATAAGGCAACATAATATAATTAGTCCATACCCATATGGTGGACTAATATCTGTCTCCAAGCTCCCTGACGCACATTTTGTAATACCTTCTCAGGGGGATATGGGCCAAACTATCGTGAGGAACTGGAGCACATGACCCCAATCCTGGCTATCACATGACAAGCACGTCAGAAATCTTTGACGGCACCAGACCCTTTACAGCGCCACAAACTGCTGCTACTCTCAGAGCAACATGCTCTCCCTCCACAATCTGAACACGCACAATGCAGAGATTGCAATAACGATCAGTGATCTGACATACAGTGATTGCAATAACGGTCCACTTGATGGTATATTACTATAAGAAATTAAAATATAAGACATTATTTTACGACACTTTGCACAAAATTTTGCAACTTTTCTATGCCAGAAAACTGGCATAAAGCCTTAAAATGGAAGCAGTCATTGGATGAAAAGACATAGATACTTTTAAGCCAGGCATTCTCTTGTAAAAGGTATGTCTTTTAGTCTTTAGTTTAGTACAGAAAATACAGTACATTTTAAATATGTGGCGTATAACTTCATTATGTGTCTGGTTTCTATACAGGAACATTTTATGTTCCATCTATATTGTTATAAACTGCAATACCTGGGGCTGATGTCATGTGACTGTTGCCAAGTCTTATTTATTTCATACTGGACACGTGACGGAGGCAGACAGTTGCTGTGATGTATTGTCCATACTGTGGCTCATGATTGGCTGCCCTAGTCATGTGTATAGTCCGATACATCACTGAGTCCAACTAAATACATCCAGGGCACTAGTAAAACATGAATAGTTTAAACAAACGGGGTAATTTACTTAGACTGACACTTTATGTGCTGCACTAGGTAAAGACAGGGTGAAGTGTGCCAAGTTTGCTAAGAGGTTCACGCCTCTTTATAAACTTGGCACATGTCTGGCCAGGCCCTGCGACAAACTGGAATCTATGCCAGCTATGAGCTGACATAGATTTAAATTATAATTTACGCCAACTTCTGATGTAAATCTTAGTAAATCTGACGAGCCTGTGAGGTCACACCCCTTTTGTTAATCATCGCCCACTTTGAGTAAAGTGAAGAATAGAGCACAAAAGGCATTTTTTATTTAATGCCAGAAAACTGTCATAAAAGGGTTGGTATATTCTCTCCATAACGTTTGAATCTGAGAATTTACCTAGTCACAAACTTGTGACTTTTCAGCACCATGAAAATGGCCTAAAAAGGGTTTAATAGCTGAGTATATTACAATTGGTCTTTCCTAAGGCACTTTGTGCACCAGTCTAAGTAAAGGAGGCCGCTGGAGTAATTAACACCAAATTCATTAAAAAGTGAATGCCTCTCAAATTTTGCACATATTTAAGTCTAATAGCTAGGAAATGATGCCCAAGTCTGCTATGAACAGTGACATTTGCACAATTTTCCTCTAATTCAACATAATAAACTATGTCTCTTTTGGAGACCTTGCTCACATTTCAAATTCTTTGCCAAGTTTGGCAAGCAATAAGAAAAGTTACAAATTTTGTCACTAAAATGTTGCATATCATTACCTGGAACTTTTGGGGAATTTATGATAAAACCCGGCATAAACTGCGTAATATATCTGAGCTATTGAGCTCAATGATGATATTTGCAAAAAACTAGCATTTTTTAGCAAGTGATGCAAATCCATATCCAATACATTTCGGTTTTCCCAGTAACAAATAAGTATTTTTTAAGTTACCTGTTCAACGATGTCTTGCATCAAGCTAACTTATATGGTTTTGTTGGATATGTTCTTAACTTCATATATCAAATAGAAATTTCCCGATCAGCAATCGTATTGCTTCTCTTCACACGGATGAATCACTGGTCAAGACAAGAAGAATTTAGCTAAACATTGTCTCCCCTTTCTACTCTACAAGGACTTATTTAAAGTACAACACTGTAGTACACTGCAGTGAAAGGGGTATTCTGGCCTTTTGAGTTGATAGATGGTAATCCGCCGCTCTGGATCCCCGTGCATCAGCTGATTATCATCAGTGCAGGGCAGCGGGGTCAGACGTCGTCATCAATGAACAGGGGAAAAAGTGGGAGTGCCAGCTTCACTCCCATTGAAATCAATGGGAGCGCCATGCTTCTGTTGCACTTCCTGCTCCTTGTTATTATGCCCGATCCTGTCCATAACAGGAACAGGAAGTGCAATTGAAGCTGTTGGTTAAAACTGTATAAATGTACAATGCAATAATTATGATAATTGTACACTGTAACTGTAAGGCATCTGGCGAGCATCCTGGCTGGGTATTTGGTCACATGTGCAGATGCACTAAGATTGTGACGTACGCCCCACGAGTAGGGGCAATTTATTTAAGGAGGATGCTTACAGCAGCTCATGCCAGTGGTTAGAGTAGTGTTTGTCACTAAGGCGCACCACTGCAGAGACGAGCAGCACATGGATAAGTGCTGCATCACCCTAGTTAGGCTACAGTGAGCTGTGAGAATGGTTCTGAAACTTAGGAGAATCGGGCACACTGTTCTGCCCTGGAAATTGCAACTTGTGGGAGACCAACTTCTGTGTAAATAAATAGAGAGAGCGAGTCACATCTAGTAGGGATCATGCGAGTGTTCTCTAGATGATCTACAAAAGACACTTAAACTAATTATTATTGCTGTTACAACTCTGCTCCAGTTGAAGTAGTGTGTTAGACACTGTGTTGTTACAAACCACCAAGCTATTGCCTTTGTAAAGACATATACCAGTCAAGTAGTGTTCCTCTATACAGTAGTGTAACTGTCAAGTTATTTCCCTCTGTAAAGATATGTATTTGCTAAGCCTGTTGCCCTCATTGAAACTGTAATCGCCATACCTGTTGCCTGAGTGAGTAAACACCTGTTCTGGTTCTCTGTCCATGTTATTGTCTGCACCGTCCTCAAGCGGAGTCTGGGTCAAACACTCTACCCTAAAACCTGTATGGACTGGCCACTTACATATATCCTGAAGCAGTAACATATCTCTACTTAACTGCTTTTGTAATTCCTATTCTTAGTCAGGTCTATCATAATGGAAAAAGTAAAAAAGTATTGTGCTTCAAGCCAGTTACCACTGCTTATAGCAGGCCTTTATTCTGTTCAAACCAGGAATGGGTTAATAGGTCAGACCACACTTCTCTGCAATGGAATTAAATGTTTCTGTTACAAACCTCCTCCATCTGCACCGGTCATTCAACCAATGCTTAGGCGCATGAAATAGAATATCTTGATAGACTGATAAGTTGGTCTTGTGACAGTTATCACACCCTGTAAGATACACAGCACAACTACAAACCACATCATCTTACAAAATGAAAGGTAGTGTTTTTCCTGTCACTTCCTAGAGTACATAAGTAGTCAAATAAGGTAAATTACAAAATTATCGATCTCATAGTTGTTATCAAATATAATCATGTATTTACATCTCTTAATTTAACTAATTGAAGAGCACCTGACTCACTGCTGGGGTGTACCTCTCTAAGTCCTCCTGGAAACTTATGAATAAATTCACATCTGGGTGTTACCAGTTGGGGTTATGTCACTACTCAGTCTGACACTGTACAATCAATGCTGCCAGTACCAGACTGTGTGGGGACACAGCTGTTGAAGGAATCACTTCAGCCCACATTTACACACAACGATTATCGTATGAACGAATGAACAACTGAATAAATTAACGACTATTTTGCATAGAAATGCTGAGCATTTAAATCTACAGATAATTGTTTGAAATCCTCTCCATTTCCCTCATTAGCTAAAGTAAACTCTGCATATGATGTTTGCACAGGTGGGTGTATGTTTATACAAGGAATTTCTGCTCAGCAGGTTTTTAATTAGTGTTTAGAAAAGCTATTGTCTTCTGCTGGCATGAGTAAACAAGTAGGCATTGTGTTTTGCAAGGCAAACAATCACCCCTCCCCTCAAGTTGTTCAGTCTTCAAACAACTGAACAAATGCCATTTAAATGAAGCGAAAAGCAAACAAACAAACGACCAGTCTTATGCAGGCTGAAACTTAGTGATAAAGGACAAGCGAACAAATAGTGCACGACGGCCACACATTTACAGGTAATGATTATTGCTCACTTTTGCCTGTTTGAACGAATTTTGAGCGATAATCGGTGCGTGTAAAAGGGCCTTTAATTTAGGTGATGCTCAAGGTATTGTAGTCTTATCAATTAGGTATGGCTAAATATTGTTCGATGCATCAGAGAAGAATACAATATGAAATAATCAAGTGACTTTTCCAAGTCTTCTGTTTTATTGTAACAAAGCAAGAGGTTATATAGTGTGGCATCCCCCACAAAGTAAACAATTCAAAGTCTACAGAATGTGTGATTACAAAGGTTAATTATGACAAAGCTGTATGCTCAAAGTCTGATATCTTGTTAGTGAAACAATGCGCGCCTTTTGTGCACGTACTTCTTGCTATGCACACGGTACAAATGTTAAGCACACAAAACTACTGCATAAAATATAATTCAATGCTTTCACACACCCCTTTGACAAACATAATGCTAATAGGCAGCTATTAGTTTATTGTTAAATATGCATGGGGAGTAGCACAGCACAAGGTATATAATGGTAACATGGCAGAGTTTGATTATGAACTCAAACTAGTATCTAAAATTGGCCATATACATTAGATTGATGTCAGCTGAACTTATTGATTGTGGCAAGACCAACCAACTATCTAATGTGTATGAAGGCTTCTCAATTCTTCCCTGAGGTTAGATGTCAGGGAAGAGTAAGACTAGCACTTGGATTTCAATATGTCCGATCCTATTGCGGAGGCAGTGGTCCTTTTACGTAGGCTGATTTCTCAGCCAAGGAATTGGCCTATGGGAATGAATAATCGCTACTACAGTTGTTTGTCCCCATAGGCCATCTGTGCATCTCCCTTTTCCAGCAGAGAGATGTACCATCAAACAGTAAGTATTTTTATGCTCACTGAAACTAAACGAGGAGCCAACGAACAAACTTTCATTTGTTAATCGGCTGATTTGGTCCCTTTCCATAGCCCAATTGTTGGGTGCACGAGCGTTCACAGGAACGTTCAAGCCCAAAAATTGGTCCGTTTAAGAGGACCTTAAGCTGACATCAGAAGTCAGGGGGTAGCTTAGGGTACTTTTACACAGGATGATAGTCGCCTGAGTATTCGCACAAAAGAGCATTGTGCCACGCAAACACAGTACCCAACAGGGCAGGGGAGCAAGAATCCCTCACTTGTTGGCATAGCTTGGTTTTTTCCTCTCTTAAAAATAATCGTCACTCCTGTGTGAAAGTACAAAGTGTTTAGAGACAACACCTCGAAAAATGGTGGTAGAATGCAAAAAAGAACAAAATGCATTAAAAAAAAGTTTATTACATGAAAGATGAACTCACCTGGCATGTGCAGCTCAACCTGTAGAAGGGTTGGCCACCACGCCTTAGGTCCAAGAAGGTAACACAACAAGGATGAAGTTGGGGACACTCTGGCCAGAGCACATCTGAAAGGCCAGGCTGATGCAGGGAGGATCCTGAGATGCAGTGAAAGTCTCTGACAAATATCAAAGAAACTAGAATAAGTGAAGAAATCCCCTGTGCTCAGAGGTCTAACCCAAAGCACTGAAACGCAAATTTAGAATGTAGTACACCATAGGAAGATCACTTATTTTGAAGGAGGGGGGGTTAGTAACAATCCAAAAATACACCCCCCTGTAGTCAGATGACATGAACAACCAGTATCAGTAGTCCAAGCAAAATCCCATTCCGAATTTGTCACAAGGAAGGAACAACACAAAATAAAAAAATCATACAAACAAGAAAACAAAAGTGAAAAACAACAAAGATAAGTGCAAAAAGAGGGTGATGGAGTGCAAAACATTTTCGAGCTATCTGCTCCTTTATCAAGCACTGTGTGAAAGTGCAGGAGTTATAATCATTGGTACGGCTGTCGGGCACTGAAGAACCTGACAGTCATCCCACGTAGAAGGACACTTACACTCCTCTCACCACTGAGAACACCTGTATACTGAGCCCAGCTTGCATATGTATAAGGGAGTTGGGAAGGATAGGGTTCGGTTGATGACTTAGGGCTCAGTCAGACGGGCGTTTTTTCGCGCGATTTGTGGATCGCATGACGGATGCGCATCCGCAAATCGCGTGACCGGTGCGCGCAAGTCGCCCGCAAATCGCCCGTAAAACTGCTCCTAGCCGTGTTTCATTAGAAACGGGCCGGAGCTGTCCAGCGCAGTGCATTCAATGGAGACGGCAATACAGCCGTCTCCATTGAAAGCAATGCGCTGCGGGCGAGCCCGGGATGAATTGTCGGTAAGGGCTTAAATATATAAGCCCTTACCTGCAATTCATCCTAAAATGTGTTAAAATAAAAAACAATTGTATACTCACCTTCTGCCGGCAGCCGAAGCTCCGCGCGGCCGTCCTGCAGTGGGTGTGAAGGGGGTGTGAGTCAGACCTGCCCCCTGATTGGCTCAGCGCTGAGCCAATCAGAGGCATGCCTCACTCACACCCATTCATGAATTCATGAATGGATGTGAGTCAGACCTGCCCCTAAGGCAGCAGTCACTCACCCATTCATGAATTCATGAATGGGTGTGTGTGTTTTCAGCCTCTGATTGGTCAGGGCTGTGACCAATCAGAGGCAGATCATTCAGCAGGCGGGGATTTTAAAGCCCCGCCGGCTGAATAGTGCCGAGAAGCAGTTCAGGAGAACTGACAGCGGCCGCGGCTGGACTCCGGCTGCAGCGGAAAGGTGAGTATACAATTTTTTTTTATTTTAACACATTTTAGGATGAATTGCAGGGAAGGGCTTATATATTTAACCCCTTCCCGACAATTTACCCCGCGCACGGCGGCAGCCCATTGCTTTCAATGGAGCGGCTGTATTGCCGCTCCATTGAATTCAATGGGCAAACATCGTTCTTCTCTGCCACAGCTGTTACAGCTGTGGCAGAGAAGAATGATTTGTCTTCTATATGTTCTCAATGGGGTCGGCGCTGCTGCCGCCGGCCCCATTGAGCGCATATACAGAAGAGAACAGGAATCGCAGATCGCAGATAGGTGCGATCTGCGATTTTTTGTTCTATAATTTATCGGACGAGCGCATAAAAAGCGCTCATGTGTCCGATACCATTGCAAAGCAATGGTTTTTAAAAATCGCCGGACGCATGCGCATGCGCAAATCGCGGCTAAAAACGCCCGTCTGACTAAGCCCTAACTAGCATATATGTTAATTAATTATACTATATTAGAACTGACTTGGGGCTCTGACTACTATATAAAAACTATCAGTGGTTTCAGCAACTAAAGGGACACTAATTGGAGTTCTACTATATAGGCCTTTATAACAACTATATGGGCCTTTATAACTACTATATGGGCCTTTGATTACTAGTTGGCACTAGTTAAGCCCCTGATTTGTAAATGAGTATTGCTAAGTAGTTGCCACCATCTGGTTATAGAGATTTCAACCTTGTATTACACTTATTAAGTAAAGATACAGCTAATATCTAAGTAATTAGCAGAGCCTCTATCAAAAATGCATTTTCAAGAAATACTCGAAGGTGAGAGAAGGAGTCTGGAATTACTTGAAGAAAAGTATATATCTACGTGTATGCTATTCATCTGCTTCAGTTCTATTGTAAGGAGTATTGCTCTGCTGTTTACAACTCTGTTTAAATCAAGTTACTGAAAGTAAACTGTACACTCCCAGTTTAATTATACCATCCAATCCAGGATTGGTGTCAAATTATTTTCCCACCACTGACCACATTAGTCCCAGATCGGAGTGTTTGCGTCACCGTGACGAACCCCGTTTATTGCATACCGTAAAATTACTTGGCATTCTGTGTCAGTGTGCGACTGCTGAGTGGAATCTCTGCCGCCATAGTCGGAAGAGATTGCAGAGCCACCTGTGACCGCCATCTTGAGATCCTCGCAGTCTTCCCCCACTTTGCTGCATTCCGCTTAGGTGCTGCATATGTACACTTTAACCCTTTACTGTTCTAACCACTTCACCATCCTAAGTCACCAGGAATATTAGAATCATAGAATGATAGAGTTGAAAGGGACCTCCAGGGTCATCGGGTCCACTCCCCTGCTCAGTGCAACATTCACTAGATCATCCAAGACAGATGTCTGTCCAGCCTCTGTTTGAAGACTTCCCATGAAGGAGAACTCAACACCTCCTGTGGCAACCTGTTCCACTCATTGATCACCCTCACTGTCAGAAAGTGTTAACCTCTAATTCACCCATATTTGTACATCATCGTGTTTATCATAAATCCCAATTACCAACGGGTCTAGCCATCACTTCTGGATTGTGGCCATTATTTTTCTGGTGGCTAACCGTGTATGCAGAACAGTCCAGTTCAGCACTGGCATACTTCATAATTATAGAGATGCTTTTTCCAACTTGTATACGGCTATTCCAGACTTGTGAGCTTTCATCAGTGCAAGTAAAAGTATCGGAAATTAAAATATTTTCACAGTATTCCACGATACTTTATTTAGAAGTTCGGGGATTATTTATAAATTGATGCCCAAAAGCTATAGCCAATAGCAATAGGCTGTCATTTTTAACTATAAAGTTTAGAAAACAAGATTCTTATTCCTAAGTGTTTATGTTGGGTTGCAGTGTAGACTGCGGCTTTAGAAGGTTGCAGCACATTTTTGAGCATTATTCTTCAGAAGTACGTCCAAATGTGTTCAGTGCTTTTAGTGAAAGGTTGCTTACAATGTGGAATCTGGGACACAAAGCACCCATGTCTGAAGTGTAAAGCTCTGCCCAGACAGTGCATGATGAATGAATAAAAATGGCCTAACATGAGCGATCTGTCAAGGCCTGTGGTTTCAGACCCTGCAATAGATCTGATAAGTAAACTCCCTTAGTTTACCAGCTCACATTAAAAGAGAATTATTTTACAATCACTCAGACTTGCATTTGGAAAACTACAAGGATGGTTGTAAGCCAGGAGACTGACTGAAGTATAAGCCTGGAATACTATACATTAATTCCTAAGGTGTAACAAGATACCTTGTTCGGACACTAACCACAGATTGTGGTGGGTTACCTCTACACTCATTGTATCATACCAAAGCCACTTTACAGCTGTATAAACAGCAATTACAATATATGCTTAGTTTAAAGAAAGTTTACGCCTTCGAATTCGGTAACAAGGTCACAAAATGTGTGAAAATCCAAAGAGGAGCCAGAAATTTGGCTTCTTTAAATTGTTAGCTCCTTGTTGTTAATAAAGGCATGTATCCAATACCTGGACTGTATTTTTAGGCTCTGCTCATATCTGTGTTATGTTCTTTGTTGGAGGATTCAATAAAAAATATTGATTCGAGTAATAGCATAGTCTGCATTGCTAGACTTAGTCTTACCATTAAAAATACGGGAACCATGATGGACCCCATTAAAAGAAAAAAATGGATAGCTAGCATGCAATACATTAGAACGCAGTCTAATCGTCAACTATGCAAGTTTTGTGCATTGTGCACTGAGCAAACTGTACTAATACATAAATATGTGGGCTTGGGCAGAAAAGTGGCAAATGAGGCTTAACACTAATAAATGTAAGGTTTTGAACATGGGCAGAGGAAATACATGTCACCATTACACACTAAATGGGAAACCACATGGGGGAACACTGACATGGAAAAAGACTTGGGGGCTTAGTTAGGGATAAGCTCAACTGGAAAAACCAATGTCAGACAGCAGATACCAAGGCAAATTAGATCATGGGGGACATCAGAAGAGGTCCAGGGGCACATGACTAGAACATTGTTCTTCCTTTTTACAAGTCACTGGTCAGACCACACATGGAATATTGTGTACAGTTTTGAGCGTGAGTGGATACAAAGACAGGCAACTAAAGTAATAAATGGAATTGTCAGACTACAATACCCAGAGAGATTATCAAAATTGGGTTTATTTAGTTTAGAAAAAAGATGTCTGAGGGGTGACCTAATACCTATGTATAAATGAACGCATCAGGGGGCAATACAGAGGTCTCTCCCATCTAGTTACACCCAGGACTATGATTGTAACAAGGGGGCATCCTCTGCATCTAGAGGAAAGAAAGTTTCTACACAGTCATAAAAGTGGGTTCTTTACTGTAAGAGTAGTGAGACTATGGAACTCTCTGCCTGAGGACGAGGTGATGGCAAATTCGATAAAAGAGTTCAAGAGGGGCCTGGACGCCTTTCTAGAGTGATATAATATTATAATTTATAATCATTAATACCTTTAGAAGGGTCGGTGGTCTGGGGATTATTCTGATTGCCAGATTGGAATCAGAAAGGAATTTTTTTCCCTTAAACAGGGGAAATTGCCTTCCTCTGTATCAACATTGGGGAGTAATAGGCTGAATTGAATGGATATATTTCTTTTATCGGCCAATCATACTATGTTACTATGTAATATGATTGTACCTTATAGCTTTTTTTTACAATTACAACCATTAATGCTACAAGCTGTAAATCTATACATTTTTTTACATTGAAAACTAATGGTAGGCATATGCAATATTTTTTGCATATACTTTTTTAGGAAGAAACAAAATAAAATTATACCCCAACTATATGCCCCATTTGTGGTGTTAATAAAGCCCAAATCTTACATAAGTTACAAATGGTATTTAATTTTTTAAACACTCATTCTTTAACTGAAACAAATATATCATTCATGTATACTTTAATTTACAATATTGTGAAGGGTGAATGTTACTTTGGGCCCTTGCTACAACAGAAACCTTCCCTGACTGTTGTGCCTGCTATAGAGATCTGAAAAGTTAAAGCTTAATTCCTTCACAAACAGAACCCTTGGATCTATGCTCATTAGCACCTGTTTTTCTACTTATCCACAATATATCCCCCACTTTATACAGGACAAGAACACAGTAAAAACTCATTTGGTTGAATATATATATATTATATATACTCATAATAAGGGAAACCAAATATTTCCATCTGGCAGGTTTAGATGTAAGATTTCCTAGGCCCAGTGTTATTCAACATTTTTATAAATGATCTGGAGAAGGGAATTGATGGTAAACTGATCAAATTTGCTGATGACACAAAGCTATGAGGATTAGCTAACACTAGGGAAGAGAGAGTATTCAAAAAGATCTAGAAAAGCTGGAACAGTGAGCTGCAACTAACAGAATTGTATTTAACAAGGAGAAATGCAAAGTCCTACATCTGGGCAAGAAAAATTAAAAAAGCACATACATATGGGAGAAATTGAGCTAAGCAGCAGCACGTGTGAAAAGGACTTGGGTATACTAATAGATCAAAGACTGAACATGAGTCAACAATGTGATGCAGCAGCCAAAAAGGCAAACACAATTCTGGGATGTATTAAGGGAAGCATAGAGTCTAGATCACGTGAGGTAAATCTCTCTTCCTCTGCTGCACCCATCCTGGCTGCCTGAAATACTCCATTATTATATATTTATATATATTGTTTATTTTTTATATTTTTTTTAATTTTTTTACTCTTTCTGGTGGATAACTGATGTAAACGACATCATTTTCTGCTGTAGATGACTGATAAAAATGGTAGAATTGCATACTGCAGACCTCACATTTTTATGACAGAGAGTTGACAGCATTCATTTCCTTTCTAAAACTAAACGGTGATGTTTGATTTGGAGTTCAGCCTCTCTTCCCTCAGTAGATACAATGTTAGAACGTGTAAAGTAAAACAAAAAGAAAGACTTGTGTTTTATTAGTTTTTCATTAAGAATCTGATTTTCATCGTCATTTCCCTAGAAAAACTAGCTACATGATCAGCAACATCCAAAGTTGCCAGCACAGTAGAGCTTCTCCTTTTACCATCTAAGACAGTTCTATAGAGAAGTCTTTGAAGCCGGCACTGTACAAATGTTTCATGGTATTTTCATTGTTACAACCTGTATTTCAAATGACACAATCAAATACAATTTGGGCAGCTTGGCAACTTGCAGCTCATGATCATTCAATACATATTACAAACATAATTTAACTTTGCCCATACATTAGTCAATAAGGTACAGTGATACTTTTGCTAAGGAGGATTACTCGACTTAACGGAAGCATGTCACCTAAATTTTCTACTACCAACTGAAAACACTCTGAAATGTGCACTGATTATGCAGAATCCATTGTTACCTGTATCTGCCTGTGGTCTGGGCTCTCTGCCTACCAACTATTGGAAAGCTCCTCCAACTGGAGATGTCATGCGGTCCACCTGTTTGCTGAGGCGCAGGTGCTATGCCAGTCTAGCTCTTCTGTCTGGCATGGCAGTCTACTTCTATGTCCTGGAGGCCGGGGATTGATAAATCCCTGCCCCCAGAAAACGCTTGTCTCATTGGCTGAGCGCTCAGCCAATCACAGGCAGCGGTCAGCCATTCATTCATGAATGGCTGAGCGCTTCCTGTGATTGCCTGAGTGCTGTTACTAATTACAGGCAGCGCTCAGCTGTCATTCAATGGCTGAGCGCTGCCTGTCATTGGCTGAGCACTTAGCCAATGAAACCAGCGCTTTCTGGGGACGGGAATTTTTCAATCCTCGGCCTCCAGAACACAAAAGAAGACTGCCGTGTCAGACAGAAGAGCCTGACGGCTCTTCTAGGTGAGTAAAAAAAAAAATTATAAAGCTAGGGATGATTTTCAGGGAAGGGCTTATATTTCAAGCCCTTCCCCGAAAACCATTGCTGTTGTCTGCAATCCACTGCTTTCATTGGGCTGCAGCAGTGCCAGCCCCATTGAAAGCAATGGGATAGCATCACAGACTTTTGCCACACTGTGAGAGAGGATTCCTTCATCCCCACAGGGATGAAGGAATACCCTCTAATAGCTGTCATAGCTGTGGCAGAAATTACTTCCTATGTTTTCAATGGGGTCGACGCTGCTGCCGCTGGCCCTATTGAAAACTGAGCGATATCGCAGATTTTTTCTTTGCGCTGCGAAACGTAAGAAAAAAAGTCGCAAATGAGTATTAAACCATTGAAAATCATTGTTTTCATAATCATCGCTCTCGCATCACAAGAAAAAATATCGCTAGTGGGTAGAAGCCTTCAATGATGCAGCTTTTTTTTCATTTTGTGTTTTTCCTCCCCACTTTCAAAAAAATCACAACTTTTATTTTTCCATCAGTGTAGTTGTGTGAGGCACTGGCATAACTATAGGGGTCGCAATTGAAACCCCAGAGACTCCGCTCACCATGCAATGTCTGCTTGACTGCACTGTTTAACGTTACGCCTGGGTCCTCTACATGGTGCTTCAGACGTGAACGCTGCGTAGTTCCTTCTGCACGATGATTGATAGTCAGAACTTCCCTGCTCAGTCTCCTCCCCTCCAATGTTGTTTCCACTATTCAGGACCTTCAACTTGGAGGACCTAGCAGAAGTGTTAAACAGTGCAGTCAGGTAGTCAGTGAATCATCATGTGTGCCAGTGGGGCTGAGGGAGAAATAAAGGGGCACCACGTGTGACAGTGGGGCAGAGGGAAAACTATAACGGGAATCATGTGTGACAATGGGTAGAGGAAAAACTATAAGGGGCATCATGTGTGACAGTGGGGCATAAAGAGAAATAAGGAGGCATCATTTGTGACAGTGGGGCAGAGTAAGAAGTATAAGGGGAATCATGCGTGACAGTATGGCAGAGGGAAAAATAAAGGGGCATCATGTCTGACAGTGAGGCAGAGAGAGATATAAAGGAGCATTCTGTGTGATGGGAGCGGGCAGAATCAGAAGGGTTTCAGAGATCTGTGTAGAGAAGGGCATGAAGTGAGCAGTCTGTGTGAGAAGGTGGCATGGGGAGCAGTTTGTGAGAGATTACTTATTAGACGTTAAAGCTGGTTGGCATTAGTAAAGTGATTCTTCTGTGACTAGGGCATTAGTAAAGTGGGCAGCAGGATGGAGGTTTGTGAAAAGTAAAGGTGGTGTGTGGTGGGAAAGCATGGAGCCACAGATGTCTGTGTTACAAATTCTGCATTGATGAGTGGTGGCTGGAAAAAGTCATCATGGCAGTCTGGGCCAGGTAGAGGGGAAAAGCAAAAGTGAATGATACTAATCAACTATTAGGTCACTTGTGATGACTGACGCTGACTCCCTGTTATCGGTATCACTTTGTAGAACTAGTATCTGACCATTATATGCTACGTTCACTATTGGAGGTACACTAGAGCTAGGCTGCTGTATCTGAACCTAACATGGTACGAAAGTTATCATTTGTTGTCTTCAATGTGTATATACAGTATATTTTTTACTTTTTATGGGGAAAACAAAACATAAGTCTGGAGGCTTCTGTAGCATCGAAGAATCACTTAAACGGCCAGAGATGCTGCTAAAAATAATGGACGAGATGTGGCTATGAAGTGAAGTTGCGGGGGATCCCCAAGCTGAACTATGCACCTGGCCCATGTACCTTTAGTGACACCCCTGATCTGAGGGCTTGTTTTTTGCAGGATAAGCTGTTTTTCAATGTTACTATTTAATGTAGCATATAAAAGTACTGTAAAAAATTGTAAGTGGAATGAAATGGGGGGGGGGGGGGAATAGCAATTCTGCCATCTTGAGGGGGGGTCGGGGTTGCACATGTTTTTGTGGCGTACACCCTGCAACAAATATGACGTGATAACTTTATTCAGTGGGTCAGTACAATCACAACAATACCAAATTTATGTAGTTTTATTTTGCTCTACTACTTTTAAAGAATAAAATATCTTTAAAAAACAAAATATTTTCTGCCAACATTATCTGACCGCTATAACTTTTTTATTTTCCCGTTGATATAGCTGTGTGAGGGCTTATTTTTTGCAAGACATTCTATAGTTTCTGCTGGCTCTATTTTGGAGTGCATATGACTTTTTGATTGTTTTTTATTAGATTTCTTTCTTGGAGATGTGTTAAACATTAAAGCATAATTCTTGCATTGTATATTTTGTTTCTGACAATGTTCACTGTGCAAGGTAACTAATGTGTTACTTTAATAGATTGCACTTTTACAAAACCAAATATGTTTTTTTTATCCTTTGTTTTTTACAGGTTTTTTTCCCACTTATATTAACTTTTATTTTTAATCCCTTTAGGGGACTTGAACTTGCAATCATTTGATCGCTTATACAATCTACTGCAATTCTTGTATTGCAGTTTATGGTATTTCTCCCGGTATTGTCTTAATAAACAGAAATTCATGGCAGCCCTGGAGGTCATGACGACCAAACGGTGATCTCATTGTGAGGAAGGGAGGCATTCAGGACCCCGGAACACCAATCGGGGCATTTAAATGTTACTTGTTGCCTTTAAGTATTTTCCAAATAGCCATTCATTTTTTAACATTGCATTATGAAAGCCATGAAGTAAATTTAAGTTAAAGCAGTTAAGGAATACTCAGAGACCACGGCATATGGAGCTGCACACATATACACACTAGAGGATTCATTTCTTTACAGTCAGCGTAAATGATTCCAATAGATTCACATTAAAAGGAAATGATGGCGCCTCTGGCCTTAGCAGTTTCATCTGGGGACCTCGCACATTCTGGTCTTGTACTTCTACACTTACAGATCATTGTTTTCATAATCAGCTGCATCTGGCGTTTCCATGGTAAATATCATTCTTGCTGCAGCTCCTATTATTAGTTGGGAAATCAGGAGCGAGTCTTGTGCTCATCATTGTGAGCCAGAAACATCACTTCCATAGACACAAAAATTAGGTTTTTGCCAGAGAAAAAAATACAAGACTCTGCATATTTATAGTTACATAACAATTACATTCTCAGCCAGCAGCCTAGTAATTGTCGTATTACTCCTAGTAGATGTTACGTGACCCTCTAAAGAGGACTTGTCAGGTTCTTTGGAAATCAGGATGGGTCTCAACCCCACTAAGGGTTTCTTTTACACGGAATGACTATCTTCACTTTATTGTTGGATCGTGCAAAACTGAATGATCAGTCAGCGTAAACACTACCAGCGATGGAACGACGGATAATATTTGTTCGCTTATTGCTCATACTTCAATTCATGCACTCATGAAAATGAAACAATAATTGGCCCGTGTAAACAGGCAGTCGATCATTTATGAATGGCTGCCTGTTTACTTTGAATGGAGTTGGGTGGTTGGAAGCAATCTCCGGTGTACTCTGTCTTTATTCACTGAAAGATTATTGTTCCTGTGTGAAAGCACATAGTCGTCCTGTGTAAAAAGACTCTAACTCCAAAGCCATTTTTCTCCTAGCCACCCCCCCATCCCACTCACCCCCAACATCCCCATTACATATGGAGCAAAACTCTAGTCTACTGTTAAGTGAGTGGTCTCCACAACCCGGTGTCAATCAATCAATCGATCTGCTGTCAATTCTATCTTGGTGGCGGGGTGATAGGGACTCGGGAGGTGGAATCCAGAGAGCATGGGAAAAAGAACTTGAACGCTCCTTGTCAGATGATGAGTGGGCTAGTAGCTTGCTCCTGACTCACAAGATGTTGGCTAAAGGTTCCCACCAAGAGCTGAATTGTATTGCACCCCAGCACGACTGGCAAGGTTCCATCAAGGCACATGTGACTTGTGCTGGGGATGCTTAAGAGGGAGAGGCACATTTACCCACATATGGTGGTCATGTCCACAAATCTCTGGACTTTGGAAGGAGATTGAGGACCTATATAATGCCTTGAATTGGGGTTCGCTGTCATTCTCTTCAGAAATTGCTATATTGTTGGTACTGATGGGCTTCATTGGAATCAATAAGAGGACTATCCTAAGGTTCTTCATCCTAGCCATGGGAATAGTAATCCCTCGGCTCTGGAGGTTCCAGGCCTCCCCAACATGTTTGAATTGGGTGCTGGTGATGGATGAAATTGGCCGTATGGAGGAGTTTCGGGCTAGGGATGATAATAAATTCTTGATTTATCATGCCACTTGGGAGACATGGCTGGAGTTTTGTAAGTCAGCAAGGTTTGAACAGTGGCTGGCAAATGGGGTTGTACCTACTCATGAATAGGTAAGAACTAATCTGCCGATACGGGTTCCAGGCGTATCTTACATTTTTTTCCGTCCTCATACTTTTCCCCTTCTTCTGTCCACTATTTCTTACCTTTTCGCTCCTATCTTCCCACTACCTCTCCCTCCCCCCCCTTTTTTTTCTCTTTCTTTCAGTTTTCCTGCAACCAACCCCAATCTCTTTGGGGTTTGTCCCCAGGAATCGTTTCCTGGAGGTGGAACAGTTTACAAATGTTTCTAAGATTAGTTATCTAAGAGCTGCTAGAACTACGCTGGTTATGAATATAATAACAGGCTTAGTCTTTTGTGAATACATCATTGCATTTTATTATGCTTTATTTTCTTATTTTTTTAGAATGTTTTCATTACACAGGATACTGTTATTTGATGCTAAGCTATATTGATATTGGTTGCACAATAGCGATGCAATTTTGGAATTCAAGGCAATTATTTTGTCTGTACTGTACAAAAAGTCCAATAAAACATTTTGACATAAAAGGCCTGACACAATTCTGTGTGTGTATTGATGTACCTTCTATTGCTAGTCTCTTGTGCATGACTCTGACCCTGAGCTTAGATTGCTTTCTTTGAGTTCATTTGGAGGTCTTTGGAACAAATAGAGGTGTATTTTAGATTTAGGAACCCATCCAATAAGGTTCTTCCAAACATGGCAGATGGGCTCCCATGTTTTGATCAAAATATGAGTAAGAACCTTGCATTTTTATCCAGTTAGTATAAACAAAAGTTGTACAATTTTATTCAGATATTAAATGTGTATGAATTCTGAGGCATATGTTTTTATATTTGTTGCAGCCATGATTTAAGTGCATCTTCACATTTAAAGAGTTTGTCCGAGTATAACAAAAAATTTCAACAACCGGGCAAGTTCTAAAATAATAAAAAGAAGTAGTACTTATCTATTTTCTTTGCCCGGGAAATAGCACAGAAGGGCTGGTGAAAATTCTGCTGTCACCACAGACTGGAAGTCTGATGACCACTGCAGCGATCACATGCCCAACTGTTAAAAAAAAAATTTTAAGACTTGGACAACCCCTTTAATTCATTTGTTAAAATTTCTGACTTCACTGTTAGTTGCCTGAGCTTAGACTTATCACTGATTTCATCCTTTGTCTTGGTTCTTCAGATTGTTGTCTGGTACTCATAGCTTTGTAACAGGTGCAGAGTATGGCGCCATTTATAGAAAAGCTTTATCCAGTTCAGTAGAAATGACAGTTCATTACTGAAATAATTGTAACACATTTTGCAACAACAAGCTAGTCTTCAAACATTCATAAACGATGTTCACAATTTTCGACCATTCTTATTACAGTAGGAATTAACCTTTGTGATTCAGAAAACCTTAGTTGGTTTTCCAGGTAAAATACTATTGTCAGGCGAGGTCATCAATAGGTGATTGGCTAAGGTGTGCCACTCGGGACTCCAACCTATCAGCTGATCAGACGCCTGCTGTCAGAGCCACAATACACAGGGGCTGCAGCGAAAGCCACAGCTCCAACCCCTGTATAATAGCTGCTACTCCTGACTGCAAGCGCAGCTGTTATTGAAATCAATGAGAGCTGTGCTTGCAATTGCAAGTGCCAGCCACTATACAGCGGTTGGAGCAGCTGCCCCCACTCCGATCCTTGTGTATTGCAGCGCTAACAGCTGGTGCCTGATCAGCTGATTGGCCAGGTTCTAAGTGCCGGCGTAACCTGACGATAGATCATCAATAGTATTTTGCCTAGAAAACCCCTTTAACAACAAACTATTACCCTTGAAATAATTACAGTAAAGAGTCTGCTCTGGACAAGGGGTAATTGGCAGGTGCAGCGTCTGAGCAGAGGTGTGCCAATGTGGGGAAGACCATGGGTAAATAAGATGGATGTCACGGGTGGCTCTGTGATCTCTCCCTGCAGTGACAGCAGAGGGTCCGGCTTGGTCGCACATAGTAGCAATAGGATTACTTCAGTTAGCAATTATCAATTGTGGTTTGTCACGTAAGGCTAGTACCTCTTCATTAATGGACTCAAAGGGTTAATGGAGAAAGAATTGACACGAGTCCCGGTAGCTTTGATTTGCAAACTGGAGGTACTCATTTTACTTCAGCTTTTAGTAACATTCAGAAACAACAGGTACAGTACATCAGTAATGGCAGAGGTATTGCTTTGCATAGACAATAACATTGCTCCTAATTCCAGTTTTGTACAATAGAGTTTAAACTTTAACGCTCTCTCTCTTGTTTCATTTAAAGGTTACTCAGTACGAATTCCCACAGTCCTAGTTATCTGAGGGTTGATTCCTTGAAGATTATTATGCAGTTAATGAAATTATTTTAGAGTCAGTCCTTTTTCACTTTCCCTGGTTTTACTTTTAACAGGGGCTCGTGCAACTCACTATTGTGTAGATGGGTCCCAATCTCTCTCCTCCACACTGCACTTGATTTGGTTGCTTGTAAAGGCTTGCTTCTGACTCTAGACAACGTTAAACCTCTCCACACTGCGGTGCACCTCCTCTCATGTCCTCCTTCTCCGACAACCTCCTCACTACTCCCCCTAACTCCTCCTTCACTTCTTGTATTCTCTCCAGCACTTTCTCTCTAAACTCCTCCGAACATCCTGTCTCACCCTGCTCACTTTCTTGCTCTTGGCTCTGATCCTTCCCCCTCTACCAATCAGGGAAAGAATGACATGCAGCCAATCGTCAGCCAGCTGTTGCCAAGCAGTTAGCTTAAGCTTGTGAAGAAAAGAAGAAAGACAGGGTCTTTCAGATGTACGACACCTTCCATGTCTCAGAATCAGCACATAGCCAGGTGTTACAGGACTTTTGACTGTGTGGCCATCCAGGAGGACCCCTCAGGCCACTATACAGGAAGCCAAGTACTTAAGGTTCTGCTGCCAAGTGCCTTCTCTGTCATGCAGATGGCGCAATGAAATCATCGTGCTGCCTAAATCGTTATGCAAGATCCTGACCAGAAGAGCCCAAGGCAGGAAATAGAGGATGATGTGGGAGCATGATGGAGGTGAGTTTAAATTAATTCAATTGGCCAGGTACTTTGGGGCCTTACTAATTGCTCAGGGGGCACAGAGGGGCCTATAAATTACTAAGAGGGCATGGTAGGGCCTATAAATGATTCAGGCAGCACAGCAGGGCCTATAAATTAATAAAAGGGGCAAAGTGGGGCCTATAAATTAATAAGATGACCCACTCTGACTCTGTTGCCCCAGGACGCATGTAAACCGGATTTGGCCTTGTTTTGGTACCTACCAGTGGCTGCAGCTTGTTTCTCCTCAGACGGAAAAGGAAAACAGAGTGAACACACTGGAGGAATCTGTCATTGAACATTGCTAGCACCCACCTTACATAAGTCTCTCTTTCCCTCCTACTCTCTTCAAGGTTACTGTGCCACTCACTCAGAGCTCTCAGGGTCTTGGCAGCTCCCTGCATCAAAGCAGTATTAGATTGAGACATGTGACCTCCTGAAAGGTCCTTACAGGTACATACATATAATTCAGTTATAGTTAAACATAGATATTGGTGGTTTAACCCCTTACAGCCTCACCTTCTGGGTTTAACCCCTGGACAATTTATAATTGAGAATCTTTAAAAGGAACAAGTATCGCCTGAATCATCACTCAAAATAGTCGCCATGGCGAGTTGTTAGCATAAAAACAACTATTTTCTGCATATTGCGAGCACAGAAAAAATTTAATGCGCAAAAATGTGTGGAAATATGCCACTGTGAATCCGGCCTGAGGCGTATAACACAATGCATTGTTGTTGCCTGAAATGTTCCTATTAATTGTAGTACTTGTAGCAATCACTGTGTCTTATTATACTGATGTTTTATTATGTGAACTGTTACAAATTATCACAAGTTCACAATTTATGCTTTGTTCATTGATGTTTTTGTTGGATTACTAGAGGGCAGTGATATATGTCAATGGACCACTTATGACAGTAGTGGTAAATAACTTGTACTATACAAGTAACAGGGCCCATGCTGTGCATTACTTTACTATAGTACAATAAAGAAATGACGTAAATAGTTCTTTACTAATACACCATTAACTGTGCTTATTAACACTGAGCAATAAACATTCCAAGAAATGTGCTAACAATAGCCAGTGATGGGAACAGGATGACATTACAGGAAATTGGAATGCAGCATTCCTGAAAGTCAATATCTGACCTTTTAACAGGCCTTGTAACAATAACTGGGAATATGAACCTTAGCCAGAGTCTTCTCCATAAGGGAAGATAAACCATGCAAAGACTGTGTCCAGTAGGTTGTTGGCTTGGCTGGGTGGGAGGCCTATGATGTACATTGGGAAGAGTATTGCTTCTCCTTAGGGAGAGCACCTGGAGAGGAGACGTATAAGGTCATGCATGCTCCTCTGGGAAATTTATGCAAATGGTAAGATGGAACAATGCCTCTGCAGTGCCACCAATTAGAAGGCAGCATTCCTGCAAGTCAATGTCAGACTTTTTAACAAGCTTAGTAGGGGTGGTTTCACACCTGTGCCCAAGATTCTGCTTTCCAGCTTTGTTTGGGAAGCAGGAAATGGGAAACCCCATGGCTGCAATGCTCCATCTCAGGACAGAACCGAACAGTGCCAAATGAACACCATTAACTATAAGGGGTCAACTCAGTTTCCGCTCAGGCGCCCGGCTTTTGAACGGAAGAAAAAGTGCTGCATGCTTTTTTTTAGCTGTATCTGTGACGGAACCTCCAGCAAGAGGTTCCAATGCAGATGTGAAACTGGTTTAACAATGACTGGGCATTAATCCAAACAGTCAGTCTGTCTGACTTTGGCTTTGGCTTATATTCCCAGTCATTGTTATAAGACTTGTTAAACGGTCAGACATTGACTTGGAACAATGCCCCTATATAGTGCCAAAAGGTAGGATTCCTGCATCTTCCTATTTGCATAAATTTCCCAGAGGAGCATACATGGCTTATAAGTCTTCTCATTAGGCACTCTCCCTAAGGAGAAACCATACCCTTCCCAATCTACAGGAAATAAATGGCTACATAGAAACCAATGTCATTTAAAAGGAAAATCATTTCTAAAGTTATACCTTGGATGTGTTACATAAATGTGAAATACGTCTGCCACACCTTGATTTCTGCTATACCTGTATCAAAGAACAATAAATCACTTATCTATATATATAAAATTCAATGTATGTCTGTCTGTGTGTCTGTCTGTGTGTCTGTCTGTTTGTCCTTTATGCGCTACTACACCATTCATCCGATCGCCATGAAACTTTGGGAAGTTGTTGAGTACACTCCTGGGAAGATTATAGGCATAGTACATTTATGCTACGATAAATGGCGCGCATGCGTGCGTCGTCGACAGTTACGACCCCCCCACGTAGATCGTTCGATTTCCATCATTGCCACTAATTCTCTCACTTCCCGATGTCGTAGAAACATGAAATTTGGCACATTTCCTATTTATGTCATAAATAGGAAAAGCTAATGGGTCCCAACTCGATTATTCAATTCTATGCGCCAAAGAATTAGCGTCCAAATTTTACGTACGGAATGTAATTTTCTCACATAGAAACTTGAAATTTGGCAGGAGCATTGAATATGTCATAAATAGGAAACGCTAATGGGTCCCAACTCGATTATTCAATTCTATGCGCCAAAGAATTAGCATCCAAATTTTACGTACGGAATCTAATTTTCTCGCTTCCCAATGTCATAGAAACTCGAAATTTGGCACGAGCATTGAATATGTCATAAATAGGAAAAGCTAATTGGTCCCAACTCGATTATTCAATTCTATGCGCAAAAGAATTAGCGTCCAAATTTTACGTACGGAATCGAATTCTCTCGCTTCCCAATGTAATAGAAACTCGAAATTTGACACGAGCATTGATTATGTCATACATAGGAAAAGTTAATGGGTCCCAACTCGATTATTCAATTTTAAGCGCAAAACAATTGGCGTCCGAATTTTACGTACGGAATCGAATTTTCTCGCTTCCCGATGTAATAGAAACTTGAAATTTGGCACGAGCATTGATTATGTCATAAATAGGAAAAGTTAATGGGAAGTTGCTGAGTACACTCCTGGGAAGGTTACTGGCATAGTACATCTATCCTATGATAGGTGGCGCGTGTGCGAGCGTCGTCGACAGTTATGCCCCCCCAGACAAAGATCGTCTGATTTCCATCTCAAGCACAAAAGCAAAAGGCATTACGAGCAACGGGATGCGTGTTCAACTACAAAATGATGCATCCGCCGAACGTATCACAAGACAATTCCTGGATATTGAGAATGCTGAGGTAAAATGAAAGCTGTGCTGTGATTGGTTGCTATATATTATACCGCTGAGGTAAAATGAATGCTGCGCTGTGATTCGTTGCTATTTTTTATATTGCTGAGGCAGAATAAAAGTTGCGCTGTGATTGGTTGTTATTTCTCTTACTGCTGACGTAACATGAAAGCTGCGCTGTGATTGGTTGTTATATATTATACCGCTGACGTAACATGAAAGCTGCACTGTGATTGGTTGTTATATTTTATACTGCTGAGGTAACATATAAGCTGTCCTGTGATTGGGTGTTATAAATTATAAAGCTGAGGTAACATGAAAGCTGCGCTGTGATTGGTTGTTATATATTATACCACTGAGGTAACCTAAAAAAGCTGCGCTGTGATTGGTTGTTATCTAGATATATAAAAACGAATGTATGTCTGTCTGTCTTCGCAGCAACGCGCGACGGGTAAGCTAGTCTATATATATAAAATTGAATGTATGTCTGTCTGTCTGTGTGTCTGTCTGTTTGTCCTTTATGCGCTACTACACCATTCATCCGATCGCCATGAAACTTTGGGAAGTTGTTGAGTACACTCCTGGGAAGATTATAGGCATAGTACAAATATTCTATGATAAATGGCGCGCGTGCGTGCGTCGTCGACAGTTACGCCCCCCACGTAGATCGTTCGATTTCCATCATTGTCACTAATTCTTCCCGATGTTGCAGAAACATGAAATTTGGCACGAGCATTGATTATGTCATAAATAGGAAAAGGTAATGGGTCCCAACTCGATTATTCAATTCTAAGCGCCAAAGAATTAGCGTCCAAATTTTACGTACAGAATCTAATTTTCTCGCTTCCCAATGTCATGGAAACTTGAAATTTGGCACAAGCATTGATTATGTCATAAATAGGAAAAGTTAATGGGTCCCAACTCGATTATTCAATTGTAAGCGCCAAAGAATTAGCGTCCAAATTTTACGTATGGAATCTAATTTTCTCACTTCCCAATGTCATAGAAACTTGAAATTTGGCACGAGCATTGATTATGTCAAAAATAGGAAAAGCTAATGGGTCCCAACTCGATTATTCAATTCTATGTGCAAAAGAATTAGCGTCCAAATTTTACGTACGGAATGTAATTTTCGCACATAGAAACTTGAAATTTGGCACGGGCATTGAATATGTCATAAATAGGAAACGCTAATGGGTCCCAACTTGATTATTCAATTCTATGCGCCAAAGAATTAGCGTCCAAATTTTACGTACGGAATGTAATTTTCTCACATAGAAACTTGAAATTTGGCACGGGCATTGAATATGCCATAAATAGGAAAAGTTAATGGGTCCCAAGTCGATTATTCAATTCTAAGCGCAAAACAATTACCATCCAAATTTTAAGTACGGAATCTAATTCTCTCACTTCCTGATATATATAAATGAATGTATGACTGTCTGTCTGTCCTTTATGCATTACTACACCATTCATCCAATTGCCATGAGACTTTGGGAAGTTGTTGAGTACACTCCTGGGAAGATTATAGGAATAGTACAACTATCCTACGATAGGTGGCGCGCGTGCGAGCATCGTCGAGAGTTATGCCCCCCAGACAAAGATCGTTTGATTTCCATCTCAAGCACAAAAGCAAAAGGCATTACGAGCAACGGGATGCGTGTTCAACCAGAAAATGATGCATCCGCCGAACGTTTCACAAGACAATTGCTGGATATTGGGAATGCTGAGGTAACATGAAAGCTGTGCTGTGATTGGTTGCTATATATTATACCGCTGAGGTAAAATGAAAGCTGTGCTGTGATTGGTTGCTATTTCTTATACTGCTGAGGTAACATGAAAGCTGTGCTGTGATTGGTGGCTACTTCTTATACTACTGAGGTTGCATGAAAGCTGTGCTGCGATTCGTTGGTATATATTATACCACCAAGGTAACATGAAAGCTGCGCTGTGATTGGTTGCTATATATAAAACCGCAGAGGTAACATGAAAGCTGCGCTGTGATTGGTTGCTATTTTTTATATTGCTGAGGCAGAATAAAAGTTGCACTGTGATTGGTTGTTATTTCTCTTACTGCTGAGGTGACATGAAAGCTGCGCTGTGATTGGTTGTTATATTTTATACTGCTAAGGTAACATGAAAGCTGCGCTGTGATTGGTTGTTATCTAGATATATAAAAACGAATGAATGTATGTCTGTCTGTCTTCGCAGCAACGCGCGACGGGTAAGCTAGTCTATATATATAAAATTGAATGTATGTCTGTCTGTCTGTGTGTCTGTCTGTTTGTCCTTTATGCGCTACTACACCATTCATCCGATCGCCATGAAACTTTGGGAAGTTGTTGAGTACACTCCTGTAAAGATTATAGGCATAGTACATTTATGCTACAATAAATGGCGCGCGTGCGTGCGTCGTCGACAGTTATGACCCCCCCCACGTAAATCGTTCGATTTCCATCATTGCCACTAATACTCTCACTTCCCGATGTCGTAGAAACATGAAATTTGGCATGAGCATTGATTATGTGATAAATAGGAAAAGTTAATGGGTCCCAACTCGATTATTCAATTCTAAGCGCAAAAGAATTAGCGTCCAAATTTTACGTACGGAATCTAATTCTCTCACTTCCTGATGTAATCTCTATATATAAAAAGGAATGTCTGTCTGTCCTTTTTGCGCTACTACACCATTCATCTAATCGCCATGAAACTGTGGGAAGTTGTTGAGTACACTCCTGGGAAGATTACTGGCATAGTACATCTATCCTATGATAGGTGGCGCGCGTGCGAGCATCGTCGACAGTTATGCCCCCCAGACAAAGATCGTTTGATTTCCATCTCAAGCACAAAAGCAAAAGGCATTACGAGCAACGGGATGCATGTTAAACTACAAAATGATGCATCCGCCGAACGTTTCGCAAGACAATTGCTGGATATTGAGAATGCTGAGGTAAAATGAAAGCTGTGCTGTGATTGGTTGCAATTTCTTATACTGCTGAGCTAAAATGAAAGCTGTGCTGTGATTGGTTGCTATATATTATACTGCTGAGGTAACATGAAAGCTGCTGTGCTGTGATTGGTTGTTATATATTATACCGCTGAGGTAACTTAAACGCTGCGCTGTGATTGGTTGTTATCTAGATATATAAAAAAGAATGTATGTATGCATGTCTGTCTTCGCAGCAACGCGCGACGGGTAAGCTAGTCTATATATATAAAATTGAATGTATGCGTGTGTGTCTGTCTGTGTGTCTGTCTGTTTGTCCTTTATGCGCTACTACACCATTCATCCGATCGCCATGAAACTTTGGGAAGTTGTTGAGTACACTCCTGGGAAGATTATAGGCATAGTACATTTATCCTATGATAAATGGTGCGCGTGCGTGCGTCATTGACAGTTACGACCCCCCCCACGTAGATCGTTCAATTTCCATCATTGCCACTAATTCTCTCACTTCCCGATGTTGTAGAAACATGAAATTTGGCACGAGCATTGATTATGTCATAAATAGGAAAAGGTAATGGGTCCCAACTCGATTATTCAATTGTAAGCGCCAAAGAATTAGCGTCCAAATTTTACGTACGGAATCTAATTTTCTCGCTTCCCAATGTCATAGAAACTTGAAATTTAGCAGGAGCATTGATTATGTCATAAATAGGAAAAGCTAATGGGTCCCAACTCGATTATTCAATTCTATGCACCAAAGAATTAGCGTCCAAATTTTACGTACGGAATGTAATTTTCTCACATAGAAACTTGAAATTTGCCACGGCATTGAATATGTCATAAATAGGAAAAGTTAATGGGTCCCAACTCGATTATTCAATTCTATGCGCAAAACAATTAGCATCCAAATTTTATGTACGGAATCTAATTCTCTCACTTCCTGATATATATAAATGAATGTATGTCTGTCTGTCTTCGCAGCAACGCGCGACGGGTAAGCTAGTCTATATATATAAAATTGAATGTCTGTGTGTCTGTCTGTTTGTCCTTTATGCGCTACTACACCATTCATCCGATCGCCATGAAACTTTGAGAAGTTGTTGAGTACACTCCTGTAAAGATTATAGGCATAGTACATTTATGCTACAATAAATGGGGCGCGTGCGTGCGTCGTCAACAGTTATGACCCCCCCACGTAGATCGTTCGATTTCCATCATTGCCACTAATACTCTCACTTCCCGATGTCGTAGAAACATGAAATTTGGCACGAGCATTGATTATGTCATAAATAGGAAAAGCTAATGGGTCCCTACTCGATTATTCAATTCTAAGCGCCAAAGAATTAGCGTCCAAATTTTAAGTACGGAATCTAATTCTCTCACTTTCCAATGTCGTAGAAACATGAAATTTGGCATGAGCATTGATTATGTGATAAATAGGAAAAGTTAATGGGTCCCAACTCGATTATTCAATTCTAAGTGCAAAAGAATTAGTGTCCAAATTTTACATACGGAATCTAATTTTCTCACTTCCCAATGTCATAGAAACTTAAAATTTGGCACGAGCATTGATTATGTCATAAATAGGAAAAGTTAATTGGTCCCAACGTGATTATTCAATTCTAAGCGCCAAAGAATTAGCATCCAAATTTTACGTACGGAATCTAATTCTCTCACTTCCTGATGTCATCTCTATATATAAAAAGGAATGTATGTCTGTCTGTCTGTCCTTTTTGCGCTACTACACCATTCATCTAATCGCCATGAAACTGTGGGAAGTTGTTGAGTACACTCCTGGGAAGATTACTGGCATAGTACATCTATCCTATGATAGGTGGCGCGCGTGCGAGCATCGTCGACAGTTATGCCCCCCAGACAAAGATCGTTTGATTTCCATCTCAAGCACAAAAGCAAAAGGCATTACGAGCAACGGGATGCATGTTAAACTACAAAATGATGCATCCGCCGAACGTTTCGCAAGACAATTGCTGGATATTGAGAATGCTGAGGTAAAATGAAAGCTGTGCTGTGATTGGTTGCAATTTTTTATACTGCTGAGCTAAAATGAAAGCTGTGCTGTGATTGGTTGCTATATATTATACTGCTGAGGTAACATGAAAGCTGCTGTGCTGTGATTGGTTGTTATATATTATACCGCTGAGGTAACTTAAACGCTGCGCTGTGATTGGTTGTTATCTAGATATATAAAAAAGAATGTATGTATGTATGTCTGTCTTCGCAGCAACGCGCGACGGGTAAGCTAGTCTATATATATAAAATTGAATGTATGCGTGTGTGTCTGTGTGTCTGTCTGTGTGTCTGTCTGTTTGTCCTTTATGCGCTACTATACCATTCATCCGATCGCCATGAAACTTTGGGAAGTTGTTGAGTACACTCCTGGGAAGATTATAGGCATAGTACATTTATGCTACGATAAATGGCGCGTGTGCGTGCGTCATTGACTGTTACGACCCCCCCACATAGATCGTTCAATTTCCATCATTGCCACTAATTCTCTCACTTCCCGATGTTGTAGAAACATGAAATTTGGCACGAGCATTGATTATGTCTTACATAGGAAAAGGTAATGGGTCCCAACTCGATTATTCAATTGTAAGTGCCAAAGAATTAGCGTCCAAATTTTACGTACGGAATCTAATTTTCTCGCTTCCCAATGTCATAGAAACTTGAAATTTGGCACTAGCATTGATTATGTCATAAATAGGAAAAGTTAATGGGTCCCAACTCGATTATTCAATTCTATGCACCAAAGAATTAGCGTCTAAATTTTACGTACGGAATCTAATTTTCTCACATAGAAACTTGAAATTTGGCACGGGCATTGAATATGTCATAAATAGGAAAAGCTAATGGGTCCCAACTCGATTATTCAATTCTATGCACCAAAGAATTAGCGTCCAAATTTTACGTACGGAATCTAATTTTCTCACATAGAAACTTGAAATTTGGCACGGGCATTGAATATGTCATAAATAGGAAAAGTTAATGGGTCCCAACTCGATTATTCTATTCTATGCGCAAAAGAATTAGCGTCCAAATTTTACGTACGGAATGTAATTTTCTCACATAGAAACTTGAAATTTGGCACGGGCATTGAATATGTCATAAATAGGAAAAGCTAATGGGTCCCAACTCCATTATTCAATTCTATGCGCAAAAGAATTAGCGTCCAAATTTTACGTACGGAATGTAATTTTCTCACATAGAAACTTGAAATTTGGCACGGGCATTGAATATGTCATAAATTGGAAAAGCTAATGGGTCCCAACTCCATTATTCAATTCTATGCACAAAAGAATTAGCGTCCAAATTTTACATACGGAATGTAATTTTCTCACATAGAAACTTGAAATTTGGCACGGGCATTGATTATGCCATAAATAGGAAAAGTTCATAGGTCCCAACTCGATTATTCAATTCTATGCGCAAAACAATTAGCATCCAAATTTTATGTACGGAATCTAATTCTCTCACTTCCTGATATATATAAATGAATGTATGTCTGTCTGTCTGTTCTTTATGCATTACTACACCATTCATCCAATTTCCACGAGACTTTGGGAAGTTGCTGAGTACACTCCTGGGAAGATTATAGGCATAGTACAACTATCCTACGATAGGTGGCGCGCGTGCGAGCATCGTCGAGAGTTATGCCCCCCAGACAAAGATCGTTTGATTTCCATCTCAAGCACGAAAGCAAAAGGCATTACGAGCAACGGGATGCGTGTTCAACCAGAAAATGAGGCATCCGCCGAACGTTTCGCAAGACAATTGCTGAATATTGAGAATGCTGAGGTAAAATGAAAGCTGTGCTGTGATTGGTTGCTATTTCTTATACTGCTGAGGTAACATGAAAGCTGTGCTGTGATTGGTGGCTACTTCTTATACTACTGAGGTTGCATGAAAGCTGTGCTGTGATTCGTTGTTATATATTATACCACTGAGGTAACATGAAAGCTGCGCTGTGATTGGTTGCTATATATAATACCGCAGAGGTAACATGAAAGCTGCGCTGTGATTGGTTGCTATTTTTTATATTGCTGAGGCAGAATAAAAGTTGCGCTGTGATTGGTTGTTATTTCTCTTACTGCTGAGGTAACATGAAAGCTGCGCTGTGATTGGTTGTTATATTTTATACTGCTAAGGTAACATGAAAGCTGCGCTGTGATTGGTTGTTATATATTATACCACTGAGGTAACATGAAAGCTGCGCTGTGATTGGTTGTTATCTAGATATATAAAAATGAATGAATGTATGTCTGTCTGTCTTCGCAGCAACGCGCGACAGGTAAGCTAGTACTATATAAACTTCTAATTGATTGTAAACTTCCCAATAATTGTATCATTTAATCATATCAGTTAGTTAGTTAGTTATCTCGCTTGGACGACGAGGGTCCGTAACGCCGATCTAGAATGACCATGACTGAGAGCATTGTTGCATTCAGTGCAGATGTCGGAGGAGGTACCGTTGCCTATCTGTTGCACCCACGAGCACCGTGAACGACCAGGAGTCCTCCGTCATCCGGCAGGGGGTCGTCTCTCGATTTTCCTAGCAATTGCTGTGGTTAGAGCATCGTGGTCCGGAACAGCTTCTGACAAGCGTGCAACATGACCAAAAAGTGCAAGTCGTCTTCTTGTTATTGTTTCTGTGATTGACTCAAGCCCCGTGCAAGCAAGTATTTCGCTGTTTCTGATGAAGTCAGACTAACGGACACAGAGAATCTAGTGTTGGCATCACCATCCATGTGAAAGGACTCCAGACGCTCAGTGGTTTGTGACAGCAAGGCCCAGGTCTCCGAGCCATACAAATAATGTTGGCATTATGCAGGTCTGATAAAATCGAATCTTAGTCCTGGGTGTTATGGTCTGCCTCTGACAGAGTTTATCCAAGGACCTCATCGCCTATTCTCCGTAGGATGTCTGGAAGCGCCCTTCCATCTGTGTGCTGAATGCTTCCGAGGTACACAAACTCACTGACAGCGCCACGTGAGCATTTTGTGCGCACAAAAAAAAAATACCGCGACGAGCTCTATTTTGATACGGATTTGCAACTTCACAATCTTTTTTTTTTTCATTACCCCAATACATCTAAAAGCCCAAATAGTGTTTCTGGTGATTTCTTGTTCACAAAACTATGATGAGGGTTTCACTCTTTTCTCCTTGTGACCACAGTAGAAAGAGGAAAGGCGAAGGCCATGAAGTTTACCAAAGCAAAGCAGATTTCTTGCCTCATTAAGTCCTTTATTTCCTCTTTCAGGGAGGGAATATTTCTGACTATATTATGTGTAAATTTTTTTGCAAAGATTTAAGAACTCATGTCAGGCTGCCTGCAAGCAAACGGGTTTAAATTCCGCATGCGGGAGCCCGCAGTGGAATCCAATCCTGTGCCCAGCCGGCGTCCGTGCATACCTGTCCTGAAGTCTCTTTACCTGTAGTGTCGATGGTCCGCATGGCTTGCTGTGGGACATACGCAGTGCAGTTTTTTGTTTTTTTTTTTAAATCCCTGCTTTTCCCGCGTTGTCACCTAGCAACCTTTTCACAATATCAATTGCTGGTCGGACAGCTTCTATTGACTTCAATGGAAGCTATCCATGCATAATCCGTGCAAAAACAGAACATGCTGCGATTTTTCCTCCGCGAGCAGAAATTACAATTGATTTCCACTAGTGTGCAGGAAAAAATTATTTCCCATTGCATGTTACAAATGGTATTTGCTGCTGATCCATGGTGCGAACGCCGACTGCGGATTCCGCAATGCAAATCCGTTCGTGTGCAGGTGGCCTAAGGCAGTCTTTTAGCACAAATGGTGCACTTGTTTGGACACAATTTGTGTAGTGTCTTAGATTTATTGTAGTAATTCTTATTACTCTAAGCATCACCCAAAGAGGAAAAATACTGCTGCACAGACTAAGGCCTAGTCCCCATGGGCAGATTTCGGTGCATGCACGCCGGCACGGGATCTGGGACATCGGGCAGCAGATCTGGAGGCGAGTATGGGGTCTCTGGGGGGGGCGCCGTGACGGACTCCGCTGCGGAATTCCGCTTGCGGAGCCCGTCACGGCCGTGGGCACTAGGCCTTAACAAGTACACTTACAGGCCCATTACATGGAGCGTCTTTTTCAATTTCTCCTGTTTCTGGCAAAGCTGGTGAAAGGGAGATAGAAAAAAAGAGGAGACCAAATTTAAATAGCTTGCCTTCTGCTTAACTCCTATCAGAGGGTGTCCTCCATATTGAATCTGCCACCAGATTTCCAGTCAAGAGCTGTACAGTGCTGCACATCATCACAGAAGGCCACCTAGTATTTTCCTAAGCATCGAATGGGCTGGACTGCCTACAGCCACCCCCCCTACATGATGTCACCTGCCAAACTATTGGGTAATGGAAGAATGAGTTAGAGACTGGAGGGACCCCACTGGCAGCGCTTTAATGGAAATGCCAGGCTTATTTGCCCAAGGTAAGCCCAACAGGCTGAAGATGCTACTCTCCTCAATTGGAAGGGATCAGAAGATACTAAAGAGGCGTTGGAGGTAGGCTTCCTCTCCCCATTTGGTCAGCGATGGATCATCTCACGGTCAGGTGCTGTTGTCGAGTGTGATGGGCAAAATGGAAAATTAAACTACTTTGCAAACAATCTTGAATCAAAATTTCACATTGCATTTTGTCTACAGCTCATCTATCTATCTATCTATCTCATATCTATCTATCTCATCTATCTATCTATCTATCTCTCATCTATCTCTCTATCTCTCTATCTATCTCATATCTCTCTATCTCTCTATCTATCTCATATCTATCTATCTCTCTATCTATCTCATATCTATCCATCTATCTCATATCTATCTATCTCTCATCTATCTCTCTATCTCTCATCTATCTATCTATCTATCTATCTATCTATCTATCTATCTATCTCATATCTATCTATCGTGACACTTGGGGATAATTTGGCATCAAAGGTAGCAGCTCCCTGGACTCCACAGAGGTGTTTGTGGTGCACCGTGCCAAATGAACAGCATAGAAGTGAATGAAGTTTTGAATGAAATTGCTTTATTCAACTTTAAATGATTGCAGGTATGAAAACGATAGCCTCACATGTGGGGCGCTACATCATTGAAATCATTGAAGTTATTTCGAGATGCCTGTCCTTTTGATACAGACCATTTGTCTGTCTCCATTTGGGTCAGACTTCACCTGTTTCCTGCAGGACTCGAACACCCTTTTCACTATTGTGAGTTTTCTCTCTGGGGTTGCCCAAGGATGGTTATGGTCGCTCTTCGGTGACCTTTTGCTTCATGCCCTCACATTATCATTTTTCATTCCAAAAGGAAACATAGGAGGAAATTTATTAAGACTAGCATCTCAAAAAACAGTCTTCATATTTCTGGCAGTGCATGATGCACCTAATATATAAAGGACCTCTTCATATATTAGACGTTCAACACACCTGTGTATGAGTTGCACTTGTGAGCCTTGGGTGCAACTTGCATTGGACAGGCAGCACTGTGCATTAGCATGATGTACGTATTTCCTGTCTGTGATACAGGAAAGAATAAAACATGGCATGAGTTTTTCATGTGGTCCGGTAAAAAAAAAAAAGTTAGCATGCATATCCTCATAGCCCTGTTATGGGGCTATGAGGCTATGTCTGTGGATTAACAAAGAGGGCAAATGGCCCCAAATACACTAGTGTGCTGGGAGCCTTAGGGGTATATTGGCTCCTCCATGCTCCTATGTAAAAATGTAAATCCGATCTGGCGTTCATTTCTGGAATAATTTAGGCCAGTTTCTGCTGTAAATTATACAAAAATGTGTCAGTCTTGGTCGGCTACGACCCCTCGCAACCCAGACATGCTGCCTTTTAAATTGTGGCAGACGGTGGCGAAGATAACAAAAAAAAACAAAACACAAAGTTTTGGACAAATTCCCACTTGCACAAAAATGTGTGACTTTTTTTACACCAGAAACTGGCATAAACTCTATTATGAATATTCCCCCTAATGAATTGACCAGTGATGGCCAACCACTAGAGCTTGATGTTGAGCTACCAGACTTTTTTCCTGCTGTGGAAATACTACCTCTTCACAAGTTTGCTTTTCAGCATGCCAGTATTTCCAGTGGAATAGCAGTTGACTCGTGACTTTTGAGTCCCACCAGTGCCATTGTCCTGTATGAGGAAGGAAAGTCTGTATACCAAGTGCAATAACTACCTAACTGTAGCTGCAAAGCCTATTATAGAAGCATCTGAAAAAAGCATGCAAAAAATTTACTGAATCGTCCTTTGCACATCATATGTTCATGATTCCCCAACAGATCGACTACCTCAGGATCCAAAAATTGTAGATCCTATTCTAAATAAATTTGTTGACTTCCTTTTTACAAATTGGGGTCTTTGCTTTCATGCAATTTGTGTTTTCCAGGAATGTACATAGACCACCTATGGTTTGAGGACAATATAGTGCTGCATGCAATAGCAGTGTGAGCATAAAAGAGAAGGATTTATAAATCAACATCTCCCACTGTGCTCATTGTAACTTTCAGAGATCTAAGAAGTTTTGAAGGAGGACCTGTACAATCCCTACTTACAAAGGCTAGAGCTCCTTCACACTAGGCTAGTATTCTGGATTAAGATCAGGGCACCTATGAATATGAATCAGTCAGTGATGGGGTGGATTTTACTTTTAGAATAAACCATTCATTATGGCTACTAAGGAAACTTAAACAATCTAAACAATGAGATTAGTACAAAAACATTTCTCAACATTTATAACATCTGGAACAACTTGTAGTTTCACTTATGTTTTCTTAAGGATGAAGGGTTGAAGAGGCAGGGAAAAAAATGGTATATCAAACTCAATAAAAGCATTGTTTTGGGACCACAAGCTCGCTACTTATACATTCCTGAGGCCTAGATTGTGTTATACAAACATAAAACAAGACTATGATATAGAATATTTGGGAGGGAAATTTCTAGACAGGGCCATAACTTTTTGTTTTTCTAAATATCAGACTAGAAAACTCTTTTCCTAGACAAATACTGAACCCATGCTTTCACTAGTTTATCAATAATAACATAGTCTGCGTAAGTCTTAGTTTTTGATTCTTTAGTTTTAAGGCTAAAGTAATGTGATAAAATAGGTTTGTTAGTATCCTAGCTTATGATCAGTTTGTGTGATATTTTATTCATATCTTCACAGATCAGTATGCCTCGTAGTTGAAACTGCCATATTTACTATTGATGTAGGGCACGTAAGCAGAGGCGCAACTTGAAGCTCCTGGCCCCCAAAGCAAAACCTGAAACAGGGCTCCCACCTATAATGCTTTATTCATAGTACTGGGCTCCCTATATGGAGAAGAGAGGCCTTATGGGCCCCCTAAGGCTCCTGGGCCCGGGTGCAACTGCATCCCCTGCATCCTCTATAGTTATGCCCCTGCACGTAAGGGTACTTTTATGCCTAAGTGCCCGATAGTCGTCCCAATGATCATTCCTGCACTTTTACACAAGAGCAATAAAAATTGCTTGGTCAATTGCAGTGGGACACACTGGTGATGTCTTGCAACTGCTTGGCTCCATTCAGAGCAAATAGGCAATTGTTCATAGATGAATGACTGCCTGTTTATATGGGTGAGCTAAAAACCAAGCGACTCCCACAAGTGAGCGATTCTCATTCACTTGCCCGTATTTACACAGGATGACTGTCACCTGTAATCACTTTTTTGAGCAATTACTCAGGCAAGTAACGACAGGTGAATAAGCCAAAAAAGAAATATGGGCTCACCTCACCAGCTGTTGACAAAGGCTACTATAGCCGAAACGCGTTCAGCACAAACCTGTGAGCTCTATGCTTTTTTTACTTGAAATTTTTTTAACGGTAGCAGCTCCTCTCCACTTCTATTTTTCTTTATATGATAACTAATGACAGGGCCTGTGTAAAGGTAGCTTAAAGGGGTTGTCTTGAGGCAAAAGTGAAAAATTTTTTTTGCCCAGTCCCCCTTCTAAAGCAAACATTACTATGCACAAGTGTAAATGGCTTTTAACAATGGTTTCTACTCACCGTTCTAGCGTTTCAGCAACTTATAAAACATCTTCCAAAGATGGCCGCCGGTCCTTTCCCAGGGATGCACTGCGGTTTTCTCCCATGGTGCACCGCGGGTCTTCTCCCATGGTGCACCGTGGATGTCTTGCGTTCCATTGCCGATTCCAGCCTCTTGATTGGTTGGAATCGGCACATGTGATGGGGCGGAGCTACGCGATGACGCGTAGAAGGGGGCGGAGCCAGAATGCCGCTCATGCCCGGACCGACCAGAAGGGAGAAGACCCTTCTGCGCAAGCGCGTCTAATCGGGCGATTAGACGCTGAAATTAGACGGAGCCATGGAGACGGGGACGCCAGCAACGGAGTGGGTAAGTGAATAACTTCTGTATGGCTCATATTTAATGCACGATGTATATTACAAAGTGCATTAATATGGCCATACAGCAGTGCTTAACCCCACTTGCTTTCGTGAGATAACCCCTTTAACTGTTATATGGCCCTTGGTTGGATGGTCTCAACACTAAAGTGCTTCCCTTGCAGAGACAATGTCATCATGCCTATCTGCAGCGGTGATTAGGGAAACTCACTACATACACCTCCCACTGAGTTCAAAACTAGGTGCATAAATCCATTTGCGTGTGCAATTGGAAGCATGTGAGTAAAAAAAAAGATTGGGCTCTCCTATAGAGATATATAATGCCTTTCATAGAATAGACCAATTAAAAACTAAATGTTATTAATATACCTATTAAAACACAGGCTTTCAAGACAGACTTGCAGATTAACACATAATCTATAGGGAGAACATGTATAAACAGACAAGCATATAAATATTTCTAGTTTGACGCTGCTGTAACAGACAGGATTGGAAGTTGGTCAAGAGATACGTCCCAAATGGCAACGCCAGATGGGGTAAATAGAACCTCTAGATAATCCTCTAGCTCAGAAATAGTGTATAGCCTTTTAAACTCTACAGAGTCCTAGGATTCAGAAACCCATGGGGAAATGAGCCACAAGGTGGGGTCTAAATCTAGAGTAGAGTAAGATGCTGCAGATCACAATGACTTCAGTTCAGATATGAGAGTATAGTGAACTAGGATATCTACTATATTTACAAACAGATTTAATCGGTTCAGTTCTGCTATGAGAGTATAATAGACCAAGATACGTTATAGAAGACACAGTTCAGTAGGTTTGATACAATATAGATTGAATAAGGTGCAGTAGGTTCTACACGTTTCCATGAAGGTTTCAGTTCATCCTGAACCCATAAAATTCTCTCAATGGAGGTATAGATATAACAGAACTCACCAAGAAGAAAAAGAAGAAGAAGCATTGACTCAAATAGAACCCTAGATATCTAAAAGAACTCACTCTTTATATGAAGGAGCTAATCCGTAACTGTTCTCAATAGAAATAGGGAGTGATATTAAGCTAGCTAATATTCCCACTCTAGATAGAAAGGAACTACTCTATAACTATCTGATAGCGCTAGAGAGTGATACTGAGCTGGCTAATAAATGCAGAGCAACCAGGCTCTGTTCCCTGTACTTGGCTAGCTAAAGTAACATCAGAGGATAGATAACTAAGTAATCCTCTCATATATTCCTGATAGTTACATGCACAATAGTCCTGCCTATAAGGCTATCTCACGGAATGAAATAAATTAATCAGAATAAAGAGCAGATAACGAGTACCAGCAGCCCTGATGGTAGACTGCTGGCAAAAAAACAAAAAGAAAATATAGAGATATATTCTGAAATTATTTATCGCAGAATATTGAAGCTAAAGAAATGGTTTGCATTAACTTTCATAATGTTTTAATAAAGTACATTTGTCAGAACTCTCAGTTGAGTGTGGAGCCCATTCTGAGTTTTGCTATAAGCCAAAGATCTCCACATACGCTCCCATACATGAGATATAGGAAAAAACAGCCTGTACTGGAGCTAAAGTCGTCATGAGTGTTGACTCAGTAACTCTCTTCACACACTGGGCTCTTGATCATCTTGTTATCGTTGAACGTAACAAAGAATGTGGCAATATCACACGTTTGAAAGTTTGTTCTCGATGATTGTAAACACTCCTAGTGATCGAACGATAAAAAAACTTGATTGTCATCGTTTACATATTTCATGGGGCCATAAAAATTATTGTTTTTTGTTATTGTTTGTAGGATGTGCTACTGACCATAATGTACAGCGAATGAGAGATGCGAAACAAATGATCGTATAAACAATCATTTGTACAAATCCCCTCCCTATATTGTCAATCGGCGCTCGCTAACGGCAGTTTATCCGCACGTGTAAATAGGCCATTAGTGTCATATGAAAAACAGCTGACAAAACAGAAGTAGTAAATTACCAGATCTGCCCCTCCTGCATCTCCTTCCTATGGCTGCAAAATTCTTCAGAATACAGCCCCCCAAAAATATGCTAGGAAAGTCATTAAAAGGCTAAATCCAATGTTATTTAGTAATTTCCACTCTGAATTGGGAAAGAGCATACGCACCTCGGAGTATTAGCCTTAGGGCTCATGCACATAATAATAATAATAATCTTTATTTGTATAGCGCCAACTTATTCCGCAGCGCTTTCAGGCATGGATAAATGCAAAACAATACAACAATTGCAACAATTACAATGTGAGATACATTGGGTTAGACACAAATGGGTTGAGGGTGGTACAGGAGGTGCAGGGGTTGGGGAACACAGGCAATAGGAAATTTCATGTACAGATCATTTATCAGAAGGCAAACAGGGTGGAGCACCATAGGGAGGGGCGAGGGACTAGGTCAGGGGATTTGGTATGCTTCCCTGAAGAGGTGCGTTTTTAAGGCACGTCTGAAATTTCGTGCATCGGGAATTGTCCGGATGCCTTGGGGTAGAGCATTCCAGTGGATGGGTGCTGCTCTAGTGAAGTCCTGTAGGCGAGCATGAGAGGTTCGTATTACAGGGGTGTTTAGTCTGAGGGTGTTATCTGATCGGAGTAAGCGCGCTGGGTGGTATACTGACAGTAGGGAGGCGATGTATGGTGGCGCAGCGCCATGCAGAGCTTTGTGAGTGAGGTATAGCAGTTTAAATTTAGTTCTGCAGTGGATGGGCAGCCAATGCAGCGACTGGCATAATGCAGAGGCGTCTGAATAACGACTGTATAGAAAAATGAGTCTAGCTGCTGCATTTAATATGGATTGGAGCGGAGCGAGTCTAGTGCGGGGGAGGCCAATGAGTAGCGAGTTGCAGTAGTCAAGCCGGGAGTGGATGAGCGCAACCACTAGCGTCTTTAGCGTGTCCGTGGTTAGGAACGGACGTATTTTAGCAATATTTCTGAGGTACATGTGGCATGTTTGGGCCAGAGATTGGATATGGGGGGCAAAGGAGAGGTCAGAGTCCAGTGTTACCCCAAGGCATCGGGCATACTGTCTGGGGGTTATAATGGTGCCAGACACTGGAATGGAGATGTTGAGGGGAGGTCGGTTAGAAGGTGGAAAGACAAGGAGGTCAGTTTTAGAGAGGTTTAGTTTGAGAAAAAGGGAGGACATAGTGTTAGAGACAGCGGACAGACAGTCGGTGATATTTTGGAGGAATGGTCCAGAGATCTCACGAGAGGAGGTGTATAGTTGGGTGTCGTCAGCGTAGAGATGGTATTGGAGGCCAAATCTGTGGATGGTTTGTCCAATTGGGGCAGTATAGATAGAGAAAAGAAGGAGACCAAGGACCGAGCCCTGGGGTACCCCGACAGCGAGAGGAAGTGGAGCAGAGATAGAACCACCAAAGGAAACACTGAAAGAGCGGTCAGAGAGGTAGGAAGAGAACCAGGAGAGAGCAGTATCCTTTAGACCAATAGAGCGGAGCATAGTGAGAAGGAGATTATGGTCGACAGTGTCAAAAGTAGCAGACAAGTCAAGGAGGATTAGTAGGGAGTAATCACCTCTCGACTTTGCAGTCATCAGGTCATTTGTTACTTTTGTAAGGGCAGTTTCGGTCGAGTGTAGAGAGCGGAAACCAGACTGGAGGGGGTCGAGGAGCGAGTTGTCAGAGAGAAAGCGAGTAAGGCGGGAGTAGACCAGGCGTTCCAGTAATTTGGAGATAAAGGGGAGGTTTGAGACGGGTCGGTAGTTGGCAGCATTAGTCGGGTCAAGGGTTGGGTTTTTAAGCAGAGGGGATATAATGGAGTGTTTGAATGAGGAGGGAAAAGTGCCAGAGGTTAGGGAGAGGTTGCAGATTGTGGTAAGGTGAGTAATGAGAGCTGGGGAAAGGGAGCAGAGGAGGTGAGAGGGGAGAGGGTCGCTAGCGCAGGTGGTGGGGCGGGCAGCGGAAAGGAGCCTGGAGACTTCTTCCTCTGTCGTTGGTTCTAGCGTAGATAGTGAGTAGGTGCTGGATGCAGTGCTGATGAAACTGGGATCAGGGCTAACCATGCCGCTTTCAGAGATTTCTTTTCGAATGTGGTCGATCTTTTCTTTGAAATAGGCAGCTAGTTCTCCGGCAGTCAGGTCTGTCGCAGGGGCCTGTTCCTTGGGGCTGAGGAGGGAGTGAAAGGTCTCAAAGAGTTGTTTAGGGTTGTGGGATAGTGAGGAGACCAGGGAGGTGAAATAAACTTGTTTGGCATGGTGAAGGGCTAGGTTATACGTTTTAAGCATGAATTTGAAGTGGAGGAAGTCTGCCGGCAGCTTTGACTTTCTCCACAGCCGCTCGGCGCACCTAGAGCACCGCCGGATGAAGCGCATTTGGGACGTGAGCCAGGGTTGCCGTGGTCTGTGTTTGACGGCTCGCGTCACAGGCGGTGCCACTTCATCCAAGGCACGGCTGAGGGTGGTGTGGTAATATTCGGCTGCCAGGTTAGGGCAGGGGAGGCGAGAGATAGGCGATAGGGAGGACTGAACAGTTTCGGAAACTGTTTAGTGCGGATAGCCTGGAGGTTCCTAGAGGTGCGATAGATAGGAGGGTCAGGAGAGATGCTAGGGTGCCTGATGGAGAAAGAGAGAAGGTTGTGATCTGAGAGTGGAAGGGGGGAGTTAGTAAAGTGAGAAGCAGAGCAGAGACGGAGGAAAACTAAGTCGAGAGTGTTACCATCTCTATGAGTGGGAGTCAGAGATTAGTGATAGGCCAAGGGAGGAGGTAAGTGTTAAAAGCCGGGAGGCAGATGAGGAGCTAGAGTTGTTAGTAGGAATGTTGAAATCACCAAGGATGAGGGTTGGGATTTCACAGGATAGGAAGTGGGGGAGCCAGGCAGCAAAGTGGTCTAGGAACAGGCGGGCAGGACCTGGGGGGCGGTAAATAACTGCGACACGCAGAGGCAGTGGGCGGAAGAGTCGCAGGGTGTGGACTTCGAAGGAGTAGAAGGTAAGCGAGGGAGCTGAGGGAATGACCTGGAAGGTACAGTTTGGGGAGAGGATGATGCCTACTCCTCCACCGCGTCTGTCATCCGATCTGGGGGTGTGGGAGAACTGTAGGCCATCATAGGACAATGCAGCGGGGGAGGTAGAATCGGACTGCTGTATCCAGGTTTCCATGAGGGCGAGCAAGTTCAAGCGTTTACTGGTGAAAAGGTCATGGATAGTTGGGAGTTTGTTACACGCAGATTGGGAGTTCCATAGGGCGCATTTGAATGGGGCAGGGGGGGCATTTTGGTAGAGAACAGAACGGAGTGGGCCTGGGTTGGGGGATATGTCCCCTGCAGCTAGGAGTAGCAGAGTAGCAAGGGTAAGCAAATGGCTAGGGGATTTGTGTGGGTGGCTAAGGTGTTTCTTTGCAGTATTGGGGGGTTGAAGGCGTCTTAGGAAGTTGAACAGTGCATGGGAGCCATACATAGGTGAAGAGAGGAGGGAGGGGCTGATGTGGATGGAGTGTGTTGCATAAGAGGATCATGTCCACACAACCTGTATGGATCCCTGGTATAGAACTGCTGGCCTCCTGCAGGTAAGATATAGTATGTACAGAGACATGGCCATCCTTAGCTAAATGCAACCCCTGCGGTCCAACAGGCTCCAGCCACCAGCTTTAGGGGCGACACCAGGCAGATGTAGGCCGGGGGCAATCAACCCTCCTTTAGGTCTGAGCGGCTAGATGATCTTCTTCCACCATGTGGCAGCATCTTGTGGAGCTACACAAAGCATCCTTCTGTTGGCTGTGTCTTTTCCCCTCTGATGTGCTGTCAACTCATAAGCATCCACACAACACAATGGCTTACTTCTGCTACTGTATTTATGTTATGAGCATGATTCTGATGCTGTATGTATGTACTGAGTTTGGTTCTAATGCTGCATCTATGCACTAAGATTGTCTCTAGTGTTGTATCTATGTACTCAGCTTGGTTCTGGTGCTATATTGATATTATGAGCTTTGATCTGGTGCTGTGTTTATGTTATGAGCTTTGTTCTGGTGCTGTATTTATCTACTCAGCTTGGCTCTGCTGCTGTATTTATGTACTCAGCTTTATTCTGGTGCTGTATTTATTCCCTGAGCTGTTTTGATGTCGGTATGCTGCTTTCTGCACAAGCAAAATACAGGCAAACCGGCTATCAATGCAATTTATTGTTTTTTCTTATGGCAACGTGGCGCAAAACAACATTCGACACAGAGTGCCATCTAACCTAAGGCTGGCATTGTACAGTGATATTCTCCTCTATAATTAATGCTTCCAAGGGATGGCATCCTCGTACGTATGCAGTACAATGGGACATGCTACAAACTTGTTTCTGTTGAACTCATATGGCATTTGACAGAAAAAAAATCTCAATATGCCTCTGTTTAAAATCATAACGCGTCGTACACTTGTATGCGGACCACATTGCATCTTCATACAATTTGAAGGTCATATGAAGCCATCATAGGACCTTATGCATGAACCTAACCTAAAGAGCATTACACTTTGCAAGTATTATCAGCTTAGATGAACACATGGCCAAAACTGCAGAAATTGATTGACTTCCGTAATGTCAGGATGTCCTCTAATTATTATTGAACTGTATTTATTGTTTCTGGTTACATATCCAGGGAATGTTCAAAACTCTGGAAAAGGAAAAGATTTATCTCCTATAAACAGCAGTTTAGCTGCAGGCTTGTATTACCCTTGTGCTTACATTCATCAATTGCCCATCTAGGATATTGTTTCTATATGGTGGCCCTCCTTGGCTGCAGGCCATTTACTGTCCTAAATCCTTAATGGTAATAATAACCAAAAATATCCCTTTAAGTTCAGGAAATATCTTAGAAATATTGTATTTCTCAGCTGAAAGGCAAATAAAGCTTCTACTATTTAACTTTGCAGTTAGGCAATCTAGAAAGACAGAAATCAATGGCTATGTCATTAATGCAAAACTATTATGTCCACATGAATGCATGTCATGTAGATATCTGGATTAACACCATCTGAACATGAACTTATGTTCACTCAGTTTTAGCTATATTGCAGCATGACAATTGCAACATTTCCTCCATCAGAGGAGTAGATGGAGTTGAGGGGGCCTCATAGCAAATATTTAAATGCGGCCCCCTTCTGGTGCTGGATAATACCACCATAGACTTAGCTACTTGGGACAGAAGAACTTGTTGTTTTTTGCTCCCTATCTCCCTTTCCACAAGTCTTGGAATCATTTTCCACTTGTTTCTATATATTGCAGCAGCAGTGAAGAAGGGGGTTACCAAACAAGTTTTCAATACACATTAGAAAAAGTGATACAGTAAACCTGATCTGTGCTTCATCATTTCAGGATCCTCAGAGCAGCCGCATGGGCTTCCTCTATGGTACCTATGCCTTGACCTCAATCTCTTTTATAGATTCATTTTCATGAATAGGTCCCAGAATTCTGTACGGTATGACTAAAGCCCACCTTTGCAGAATGTAACTCCAGACCATGTACCTGGGACAATTGTAGAAAATGTATGCATTGCTAATATGGTCTCTTTCTTTCAGGTCATGGTTGTTTTATAAAATACCAATGATGATGGTCAACAGTGTGGAACCGCAGTGCTGCTGAAGATTTGCACTGAATGGCAGGTGGAGGGGTAGATGTCACTGTTGGAGAGAGTGTGAACACTGGAGCACAGAGCTGCATCACTGATATGAAGAGCCTACTGTATGTAGGAACCTGTTTTTGGCTTGATCGAGGATTCAGACATGTGCCCATGTGTGGTGCACACTCTAGCTAAGGGTGCAGGTCATATGCAGAGTTCAGGCTATCTGAGGGGAAAGCTACATAGAAGTGACTATAGATAGCAGTACATTATGATCAGCAGAAATGCTCCTACTAGTTCTCCATTTTCTGTCTACTAAATTTTTGGTGGAGCAGCTGCCATGCAAGTGTACCACAGCAGATCCAATAGAGTGGGTCAGTTGACCACCCTGTTGTCGCCCTGGTTCATTTGGAGAGATACTTCTGATTGGTTAGCCCCTCTTTAAATGGCTTCTGCAATGTGTTGCTGGTTATAGTGTAAGCTATGTACATTTAAATTTAATTATTCCTTCTGTACTTCTAGTATCTTGTTCCTAGTCTACCTATGCTTTTTGTCAGTGTAGTTTTGTTTCTGTTTTGTGGTCCAGTCCTTAGTTTTTAGCCTTGAGGTTCATTGTTTGTTTCTTTTCCCTTTTATATCTGTCTTTGTCTTGCTTACTACTGCAGCTTAGGTCTGCTCAGCTTGGTCTTCTTGCCTCTCAGTTATTGTCAGTGTTTTATTTCTGTTCACCATCATCCCTCTGCTCCATTAGCTGTCAATCATCACTATAAGGCTGAGCTCACACAGGTGGATTGCAATAAAGGAATCCGCAATCGGTGTCCCTGCGGATGATCCGAGGCAAAACACAGGCATTGAAAAGCATGTACTTTCGCTTTTTCACTCACACTTACGGATATGAATTGCGTATTCCGCGAATGGAGGAAACATCACAGCATGCTTCATTTTTCTGCAGATTCCACACAGATGGCCTCCATTGAAGTCAATGCAGGCTGTCCGACTCGCAGCCCATATGCAATTAACATTGCGAATGGGCTACAGGTACCCGTGCCATCGCTAAGTGACACCATGGGAAGTACAAACATTTTTAAAAATCTGTACTGCGCATGATCAATGGCAAGCCATCGCAGTCATTAGCAATACAGCAAAATAAAGTACGCAGGGTCGCCAGCCAGGCTTACAGCCAGAATCTGCTGTGGGGCTCCCACATGCTCAATCCGGTCCACCCATGTGAGTCTGGCCTAATCCGTTTGTGCCATCATTTGTTTACCATCACCATTCTGCGGACGTAGAAGAAACCCAAACAGGTGATGCTCAGACAACATACAAACTCCTTGCAGATGTTCTTCCTGCTCAGATTTGAAGCTACTATAGGATCCCAGTCTCCACTGACCAAAATCGTGACATCCATAAACATTGATGGAATACAGAAAAACAATCTAAATCATTTAGTAACTCATCAACAGCCATACAAAAACCCAGCATAGTACACAGGCTATTCAACAAAATCAAGGTGGTTCATAGCATATATTTTCAGCTCCTGTTATGTGAATAACCACTGTAGCTACTTTAATTAAAAGTTGTCTTCAGATTTGGATTAAAATTGGCCATACTGGATTGTAGTTGGAATATTTGTGCAACACAGAAATCAGGACAGGTAGATTTTGTAGGTTGTGTATCAGATTCCTTTTGGACTTTGATGTTATTACTAGAGATGAGCGAACACCAAAATGTTCGGGTGTTCGTTATTCGGAATGAACTTCCCGTGATGCTCGAGGGTTCGTTTCGAACAACGAACCCCATTGAAGTCAATGGGCGACCAGAACATTTTTGTATTTCGCCGATGCTCGCTAAGGTTTTCATGTGTGAAAATCTGGGCAATTCAGGAAAGTGATGGGAATGACACAGTGACGGATAGGGCAGGCGAGGGGCTACATGTTGGGCTGCATCCTAAGTTCACAGGTCCCACTATTAAGCCACAATACCGGCAAGAGTGGGCCCCCCCCCCTCCCAATAACTTTTACTTCTGAAAAGCCCTCATTAGCATGGCATACCTTTGCTAAGCACCACACTACCTCCAACAAAGCACAATCACTGCCTGCATGACACTCCACTGACACTTCTCCTGGGTTACATGCTGCCCAACCGCCCCCCCTCCCCCCCCACAGCGCACACCAAAGTGTCCCTGGGCAGCCTTCAGCTGCCCTCATGCCACACCACGCTCATGTCTATTTAGAATTGCGTCTGCCATGACGAGGGACCGCAGGCACACACTGCAGAGGTTGGCACGGCTAGGCAGCGACCCTCTTTAAAAGTGGCGGAGCGATAGCCCACAATGCTGTACAGAAGCAATGAGAAATAGAATCCTGTGCCACCGCCATCAGGAGCTGCACACGTGGGCATAGCAATGGGGAACCTATGTGCCACACACTATTCATTCTGTCAAGGTGTCTGCATGCCCCAGTCAGACCGGGCTTTTTAATTCATAGACACAGGCAGGTACAACTCCCTATTGTGAAGTCCCTGTCGACCCACAGCATGGGTGGCTCCCTGGAACCCACCGGCGGTACACAGAAATATCCCATTGCATTGCCCAACACAGCTGAGGTAGTAATGTCGTGCTTAATGCAGGTGGGCTTCGGCCCACACTGCATGCCCCAGTCTGACTGGGGTTCTTTATAAGTGTACAGATGTAGTAAAAACTCCGTGTGCACCTACAGCATGGGTGGGTGCCAGGAAGCCACCGGCGGTACATAGAAATATCCCATTGCATTGCCCAACACAGCTGAGGTAGTAATGTTGTGCTTAACCCTTTCCAATCCAATTTGTATATGGTTTTCCTAGGGGGCTTACTCTTTTTCTGCTGTTATACAACGGCGCTATATGCTGGCTAAAGCCAGTACTGCATGAGCTGACACGTAGGATAGGCTCCGACAGCAGAGAGGCTGGCAATATACAGTAAGAGAACCCCGACGGACGTCTACCAACAACGGAGCTGTACAGCCTTAAACCCTAATGTCTTCACAGGTCACACAGTGGACTGGAAAGGGTTAATGCAGGTGGGCTTCGGCCCACACTGCATGCCCCAGTCAGACTGGGGTTCTTTACAAGTGGACACATGTAGGTTTAACTCCCTGTGGACCCACTGCCTGGGTGGGTGCCAGGAAGCCACCGGCGGTACATAGAAATATCCCATTGCATTGCCCAACACAGCTGAGGTAGTAATGTCGTGCGTAATACAGGTGGGCTTCGGCCCACACTGCATGCCCCAGTCAGACGGGTTCTTTAGAAGTGTACAGATGTATTAAAAACTCAGTGTGCACCTACAGCATGGGTGGCTCCCTGGAACCCACCGGCGGTACACAAAAATATCCCATTGCATTGCCCAACACAGCTGAGGTAGTAATGTCGTGCTTAATGCAGGTGGGCTTCGGCCCACACTGCATGCCCCAGTCAGACTGGGGTTCTTTACAAGTGGACACATGTAGGTTAAACTCCCTGTGGACCCACTGCCTGGGTGGGTGCCAGGAAGCCACCGGCGGTACATAGAAATATCCCATTGCATTGCCCAACACAGCTGAGGTAGTAATGTCGTGCGTAATACAGGTGGGCTTCGGCCCACACTGCATGCCCCAGTCAGACGGGTTCTTTAGAAGTGTACAGATGTATTAAAAACTCAGTGTTCACCTACAGCATGGGTGGCTCCCTGGAACCCACCGGCGGTACATAAAAATATCCCATTGCATTGCCCAACACAGCTGAGGTAATGTCAGCTGTAATGCAGGTGGGCTAAAAATTAATTTGATTACACTGTAGGCGAGGGCCCACAAAAATTGCTGTATCAACAGTACTAATGTACATCCCAAAAATTGGCCATGGCCAGCCAAGAGGGCAGGTGAAACCCATTAATCGCTTTGGTTAATGTGGCTTAAGTGGTAACTAGGCCTGGAGGCAGCCCAGTGTAACGAAAAATTGGTTCAAGTTAAAGTTCCAATGCTTTTAAGCGCATTGAAACTTATAAAAATTGTTCTGAAAAATTATTTGAGTGAGCCTTGTGGCCCTAAGAAAAATTGCCCGTTCAGCGTGATTACGTGAGGTTTCAGGAGGAGGAGCAGGAGGAGGAGGAGGAGGAATATTAGACACAGATTGATGAAGCAGAAATGTCCCCATTTTGGATGGTGAGAGAGAACGTAGCTTCCATCCGCGGGTGCAGCCTACGTATTGCTTACGTATCGCTGCTGTCCGCTGGTGGAGAACAGAAGTCTGGGGAAATCCAGCCTTTGTTCATCTTGATGAGTGTTAGCCTGTCGGCACTGTCGGTTGACAAGCGGCTACGCTTATCTGTGATGATTCCCCCAGCCGCACTAAACACCCTCTCCGACAACACGCTAGCCGCAGGACAAGCAAGCACCTCCAGGGCATACAGCGCTAGTTCAGGCCACATGTCCAGCTTCGACACCCAGTAGTTGTAGGGGGCAGAGGCGTCACCAAGGATGGTCGTGCGATCCGCTACGTACTCCCTCACCATCCTTTTACAGTGCTCCCGCCGACTCAGCCGTGACTGGGGAGCGGTGACACAGTCTTGGTGGGGAGCCATAAAGCTGGCCAGGCCCTTAAAGACTGTTGCACTGCCTGGGATGTACATGCTGCTCGATCTACGCACATCCCCTGCTACCTTGCCCTCGGTACTGTGCCTTCTGCCACTAGCGCTGTCGGCTGGGAATTTTACCATCAGCTTGTCCGCAAGGGTCCTGTGGTATAGCAACACTCTCGAACCCCTTTCCTCTTCGGGAATCAGAGTGGGCAGGTTCTCCTTATACCGTGGATCGAGCAGTGTGTACACCCAGTAATCCGTAGTGGCCAGAATGCGTGCAACGCGAGGGTCACGAGAAAGGCATCCTAACATGAAGTCAGCCATGTGTGCCAGGGTACCTGTACGCAACACATGGCTGTCTTCACTAGGAAGATCACTTTCAGGATCCTCCTCCTCCTCCTCCTCCTCCTCCTCCTCAGGCCATACATGCTGAAAGGATGACAGGCAATCAGCCGGTGTACCGTCAGCAGCGGCCCAAGCTGTCTCTTCCCCCTCCTCCTCATCCTCCTCATGCTCCTCCTCCTCCTCCTGTACGCGCTGAGAAATAGACAGGAGGGTGCCCTGACTATCCAGCGGCATACTGTCTTCCCCCGCCCCCGTTTCCGAGCGCAAAGCAGCTGCCTTTATGGTTTGCAGGGAATTTCTCAAGATGCATAGCAGAGGAATGGTGACGCTAATGATTGTAGCATCGCCGCTCACCACCTGGGTAGACTCCTCAAAATTACCAAGGACATGGCAGATGTCTGCCAACCAGGCCCACTCTTCTGAAAGGAATTGAGGAGGCTGACTCCCACTGCGCCGCCCATGTTGGAGTTGGTATTCGACTATAGCTCTACGTTGTTCATAGAGCCTGGCCAACATGTGGAGCGTAGAGTTCCACCGTGTGGGCATGTCGCACAGCAGTCGGTGCACTGGCAGCTTAAAGTGATGTTGCAGGGTGCGCAGGGTGGCAGCGTCCGTGTGGGACTTGCGGAAATGTGCGCAGAGCCGGCGCGCCTTTACGAGCAGGTCTGACAAGCGTGGGTAGCTTTTCAGAAAGCGCTGAACCACCAAATTAAAGACGTGGGCCAGGCATGGCACGTGCGTGAGGCTGCCAAGCTGCAGAGCCGCCACCAGGTTACGCCCGTTGTCACACACGACCATGCCCGGTTGGAGGCTCAGCGGCGCAAGCCAGCGGTCGGTCTGCTCTGTCAGACCCTGCAGCAGTTCGTGGGCCGTGTGCCTCTTATCGCCTAAGCTGAGTAGTTTCAGCACGGCCTGCTGACGCTTGCCCACCGCTGTGCTGCCACACCGCGCGACACCGACTGCTGGCGACATGCTGCTGCTAACACATCTTGATTGCGAGACAGAGGAGGAGGAGGAGGAGGAGGGTGCTTTAGTGGAGGAAGCATACACCTCCGCAGATACCAGCACCGAGCTGGGGCCCGCAATTCTGAGGGTGGGTAGGACGTGAGCGGTCCCAGGCTCTGACTCTGTCCCAGCCTCCACTAAATTCACCCAATGTGCCGTCAGGGAGATGTAGTGGCCCTGCCCGCCTGTGCTTGTCCACGTGTCCGTAGTTAAGTGGACCGTGGCAGTAACCGCGTTGGTGAGGGCGCGCACAATGTTGCGGGAGACGTGGTCGTGCAGGGCTGGGACGGCACATCGGGAAAAGTAGTGGCGACTGGGAACTGAGTAGCGCGGGGCCGCCGCCTCCATGATACTTTTGAAGGACTCAGTTTCCACAACCCTATACGGCAGCATCTCAAGGCTGATGAATTTTGCTATGCGGACGGTTAACGTTTGAGCGTGCGGGTGCGTGGCGGCGTACTTGCGCTTGCGCTCGAACACTTGCGCAAGCGACGGCTGAACGGTGCGCTGAACTACACTGCTGGATGGGGCCGAGGACAGCGGAGATGAGGGTGTGGGTGCAGGCCATGAGGCGGTAGTGCCTGTGTCCTGAGAGGGGGGTTGCATCTCAGTGGCAGGTTGGGGCACAGGGGGAGAGGCAGGGGTGCAAACCGGAGGCGGTGAACGGCCTTCGTCCCACCTTGTGGGGTGCTTGGCCATCATATGTCTGCGCATGGTGGTGGTGGTGAGGCTGTTGGTGTTGGCTCCCCGGCTGAGCTTTGCGCAACAAAGGTTGCACACCACTGTTCGTCGGTCGTCAGGCGTCTCTGTGAAAAACTGCCAGACCTTAGAGCACCTCGGCCTCTGCAGGGTGGCATGGCGCGAGGGGGCGCTTTGGGAAACACTTGGTGGATTATTCGGTCTGGCCCTGCCTCTACCCCTGGCCCTGGCCACCGCACTGCCTCTTGCAACCTGCCCTGCTGATGCCCTTGACTCCCCCTCTGAAGACCTGTCCTCCTGAGTAAGCGTTGCACACCAGGTGGGGTCAGTCACCTCATCGTCCTGCTGCTCTTCCTCCGAATCCTCTGTGCGCTGCTCCCTTGGACTTACTGCCCTTACTACTACCTCACTGCAAGACAACTGTGTCTGATCGTCATCGTCCTCCTCACCCACAGAAAGTTGTTGAGACAGTTGGCGGAAGTCCCCAGCCTCTTCCCTCGGACCCCGGGAACTTTCGAATGGTTGGGCATCAGTGACGATAAACTCCTCTGGTGGGAGAGGAACCGCTGCTGCCCAATCTAAGCAGGGGCCCGAGAACAGTTCCTGGGAGTGTTCCCGCTCCTGAGCAGGTGTCATTGTAGTGGAGTGAGGAGGCTGGGAGGAAGGAGGAGCAGCAGACAGAGGATTCGGATTTGCAGCAGTGGACGGCGCAGAACTGCGTGTTGACGATAGGTTGCTCGAAGCACTTTCTGCCATCCAGGACAGGACCTGCTCACACTGCTCATTTTCTAATAACCGTCTCCCGCGTGGACCCATTAATTGGGCGATGAATGTGGGGACGCCAGAAACGTGCCTCTCTCCTAATCGCGCAGCAGTCGGCTGCGACACACCGGGATCAGGAGCTCGGCCTGTGCCCACACCCTGACTTGGCCCTCCGCGTCCTCGGCCGCGTCCACGTCCTCTAGGCCTACCCCTACCCCTCAGCATGCTGTATTACCAGTGATTTGATTTCACAGGCAGGAAATAAATTGGCGCAAGACTGCAGGCCAAATATAATTTTTTCCCTTTTTGGAAAACGAAAGGCCCCACTGCCTCTAGTGAATGAATAATCTAAGTTTAATAACTGTGCTGTGTCCCTGCTAATGTGTCACAGAACGTGAGGGTAGCAGAGTTATTATAACTCTGGCAGAGCAGGTATTTTTTTTCCCAATTAAGGAAAGCAAATGGCGAAGCCAGCAGTAAAGCGTAGCTGGGTGCGTATGATTTAGCAATGTTTTTCACGCAGCTCACACGTGTCCACCGCCCGTAAGGACGGACAGAGGCTGGACAAATAGATTTGTTTTCACTTGTTTTTCCACCAAAAGGCAGCACTGCGTATATTCAATGAACATGAGAAGTTTAATAACTGTGCTGTGTCCCTGCTAATGTGTCACAGAACGTGAGGGTAGCAGAGTTATTATAACTCTGGCAGAGCAGGTATTTTTTTTCCCAATTAAGGAAAGCAAATGGCGAAGCCAGCAGTAAAGCGTAGCTGGGTGCGTATGATTTAGCAATGTTTTTCACGCAGCTCACACGTGTCCACCGCCCGTAAGGACGGACAGAGGCTGGACAAATAGATTTGTTTTCACTTGTTTTTCCACCAAAAGGCAGCACTGCGTATATTCAATGAACATGAGAAGTTTAATAACTGTGCTGTGTCCCTGCTAATGTGTCACAGAACGTGAGGGTAGCAGAGTTATTATAACTCTGGCAGAGCAGGTATTTTTTTTCCCAATTAAGGAAAGCAAATGGCGAAGCCAGCAGTAAAGCGTAGCTGGGTGCGTATGATTTAGCAATGTTTTTCACGCAGCTCACACGTGTCCACCGCCCGTAAGGACGGACAGAGGCTGGACAAATAGATTTGTTTTCACTTGTTTTTCCACCAAAAGGCAGCACTGCGTATATTCAATGAACATGAGAAGTTTAATAACTGTGCTGTGTCCCTGCTAATGTGTCACAGAACGTGAGGGTAGCAGAGTTATTATAACTCTGGCAGAGCAGGTATTTTTTTTCCCAATTAAGGAAAGCAAATGGCGAAGCCAGCAGTAAAGCGTAGCTGGGTGCGTATGATTTAGCAATGTTTTTCACGCAGCTCACACATGTCCACCGCTCGTAAGGACGGACAGAGGCTGGACAAATAGATTTGTTTTCACTTGTTTTTCCACCAAAAGGCAGCACTGCGTATATTCTATGAATAATAACTGTGTTGTGGCCCTGCCTATACAATTCTTTCCCTGCAGTATCAATGGAGGGTGGAATGCTCTGCAGAGGCGATTTTGAGAAGCCCAAAAAAAATGCAGCACAGCTAACAGCAGCCTGGACAGTACTGCACACGGATAAATATGGCCCTAGAAAGGACCGTTGAGGTTCTTGAAGGCTACACTCACTCCTAACACTCTCCCTGCCTATGCAGCACTTCTGTCCCTAATGCCAGGTGCAACGGTCTGCAGAGGCGATTTTGAGAAAAAAAAAATGCCACTGCTAACAGCAGCCAACACACAGCTATCAGTGGCCCTAATAAGGACCTTTGGGGGGTCTTGAAGCCTACACTAACTACCAATTCTTTCCCTACAGCAGCTCCGGTATAAACAGCACTGTCCCTCATCTAACTCACACCGCATCTGAGGCGAGCCGCGGGAGGGGCCGACTTTTATATTAGGCGAACACCTGATCTCGCCAGCCACTCACAGCAGGGGGGTGGTATAGGGCTTAAACGTTGCAGGGGGAAGTTGTAATGCCTTCCCTGTCTTTCAATTGGCCAGAAAAGCGCGCTAACGTCTCAGGGAAGGAAGTGAAAGTAACCAGAACACCGCATGGTGTTCGTTACGAATAACGAACATCCCGAACACCCTAATATTCGCACGAATATCAAGCTCGGACGAACGCGTTCGCTCATCTCTAGTTATTACCCTATTGAATTTTCAGGATAAAAATGGTTATAGGAAAGTAAAATGTACTTAGAGAGGGATTTATCAGAGAAATGTGCTTTGATTTTGTAAACATTTAAGGACATTAACTTTAACTTGCGCATTTCTATGTTTTCAAGGGCATATTCATACACACAGGTAAAAGATTGGCAGAAAGCTGCTTTGGTATCTCACCAGAAAAAGTGTCAAACACTTTATTCACTTTTGATTTTTGCTACAGCGCTCTTCCTATTTTGGCAACAATTGTAATAGAAAAAAGTGCATCAAAAAACATGACAAAAACAGCGCTTGTGAGTTCAGCCTACAGATGCATTTGGTCTAGATATAGGATTAGTGGATCAGGAGTGTAGATTAGGGTGGCCAAAAAACTCAACTTTCCACTACAAAGCAAGACACCCTCTAATTTATTTCCCTTTCAACAAACTTTTATTGGGCAGAGTCTTAGGTTCTTATGTCTACGACAAGGTTGTGCTCAAAGACCATGAATTTTCAGACTTTCATCGAAAATTGGCTCCTTTTCAGGTATATCTCTTATTATGCATATTTACATTTTGTATGTCATGACCTGTAGGTTATATTTATTCATGTTATTTCAGGACTTATTCCATTCAGTACGGCATCAGCACACCAAAGTAGAGAGATTTAGGGAAATCATATGTTCAGAGGCATTTTTGTTGGAACAGCAAAACTGTGTAGGTTGTGAGGACAAATGCCATTGTCAATACTTAAAGGGGTTTTCCAGGGAAATACTATTGATGACCTATCATCAAGATAGGTCATCAATAGTTGATCGGCCGGGGTCCGCTGCTCGGGACCCCAACCGATCAGCTGAGCAGGCGCATGCTGTCAGCACTGCAAATACACAGAGGTCGTAGCGGAAGCCGCCCTCCGTGTAGTGGCCGGCGCTTGCAACTGCAGGCATGGCTTGCGTTGATTTTAATGGGAGCCGTGCATGCAGTTACCATCGCTTGCCACTGCACAGAGGTCAGCACGGAGGCTTCCAGTCCGACTTCTGTTTATTGGTGGCGCTGACAGCATGTGTCCGCTCAGCTGATCGATCGGAGTCCCGAGCGATGGATCCCAGCCGATCAACTATTGATGATCTATCCTGAGGATAGGTCATCAATAGTATTTCCCTGGAAAACCCCTTTAATATTTTAAAGTATAGTGGTTGTTTTGCAAAAGCAAATTGTTAATAGTAATTCTGTAGCTTCTGTAATTGGAAATCTTGCGCATAAGCGCCATTTCTCATGATATACATCAGTTTTGAGCACCATCTTGTAGGTGGAATTTAAAGCTAAAACTTTACCCTAACATTACTATTAGCAGATGTAACAAATTAGGAAGGTGTCTTGCTGTATAGCTGCCACTTTATGTTTTGCCATATCTTTATGGGCCACCCTAATGTAGACAGGGAAGGCTAGCATGACATGTGCACTGGGTGCTGTGTGCTAAGGGGGTTGGAAGTGGGTCCCTCTGTCTTGGTCCAGGTATTTAGATATATTTCCAGGGCAATGAACTGAATGTTTGTCCCTTTGTAACAAAAAGCCTATCTAGGTCCCTGCAGTAGAATGTCAACCACTTATTCATTGGGTATGTTCTTCACATGTAATAAACTAAACAGCTTTCAGTATGTATAACACCAACAATGCAGTATGCAAAAGAGCTCACAATTCAGTTATTCAGGATCATTTCCTATTTATATTACAGTATTAGATTTCACATCTTGATGCGTTTGGACAGATAAAGAATTATAATACAACAGCAAAAGAAATTTACATTCAATTGTTTATTGACAGGATGTTACAAATTGTATTACTGTAACAATATCTGATCAGCAAACAATAAAGGACACATCCTATAAAGATCACTTCTTGGTCCCTTTTTAGGCCTCCTTCCCACGAGCGTGACGGGCTCCGCCGCGTAATATTACGCAGTGAAGCCCGTCACGGCGCCCCCCAGAGCCCCTATACTTACCTGCGGGAGATAGTGTGAAATCGCTTCCCCGCCCACCGCCGCCGCGTCACCGCCCACCGCCACCGTGTCACCGGCCGTGTCACGTGCACGGCCGGCCGTGTCACGTGACGCGGCCGGCCACGTCATATGGCGTCATATGACGCGCGGCGGTGGGCGGGAAAGCGTTTTTTCACGCTATCTCCCGCTGGTTACAGCGGGAGATAGCGTGAACGGACGGCTTCCATTGACTGCAATGGAAGCCGTCAGCGCGTACAGCCCGTCCTCACCCGCAGAAAATAGAGCATGCTGCGGGTGAGGACGGGAGAAATCGCGGTGCGTAATTCCGCGGTGGAATTACGCATCGTGAGCATTGTGCTATTAGGTTCAATAGAACCTAATAGCAGGGGGCCACGCAGCGGATTTTTGCCGCGAATTTACGCGGCGTAAATCCGTTCGTGGGAAGGAGGCCTAAGGTGCGATTAGCGTTCAGAAAATTGTTCAAACGAGCAAAATCGAATAATTCAGTTTAGATGTGAGCTAATGACTGAACAACGAATAAGGATCATGCGGTTTTCATTCGTCGCTCAGTTTCAGCCGACATAAGAATCAGCGTTGGTTCATTCACTTATCGGGCAGTTTAAACACTCGACGAGAATCGTGCAGTCTAAACAGGCTGCCCGAGTGCGAACAAGAAGGCGATGACATCACCAGTTCATTCGCTCAGACAAGTGAGAATCAGGAGATTCTCATCCCATGTAAAAAGGCCTTTACTATTATTACTGAATTCCTGAGGTGAGCAAGATTAATGGACTTGTTTGCACATCCATGGAGACCAACAATGCACCGGATCTAAGTCAAAGGGTATAATATAATACAATGTCAATATCCAGTGAAGACTGTAAGGACTGTGACCATGCAATTCCAAAGAAACCTATTACACATACAGGTTTGAAACAGATCCTTTTGCTGCAGCAACCAATTTGTTAAATCTTTGTAATGTACATAATTGGTCCCTAAATTGAGATTTTGGGGACAGAGCTTCATGGAGTTGTATGTATTCTATGGATAATGCCTAGTACTACACATCAATGTATCCACAGGGCCCTAAATGTGCTGTATGAACATACGTCCTCCATATAGAATGGATGCTGACATTACTTCCCAAGGACCAAAGTGTAGCAGGATACAAATGTATCAGAATTTTGACTTTTAACTTGTTACAAAACTTTCTCTGCCAGTTTATCCTCCCTTGTCAGATGGGTTTTATTGTGTAAAGACAACATTAATAGTTTTTAATGGCTTCAGATAATGATAGCAAAGTTGTCACAATCAAGTTAAACTATGCTGCATCTGTACATTCTAATAAATGACTGCACTTCATAAGCTAGACAAAAAGTCACTCCATCATTCTCCTTATATGCTGATAATAAGATCTAACATGCATTGTGATCAAATTTACAATTAAAAGTAAACTGTATGTATAACTTACCCGCAAGCAGTGTTACATCCATGTTGTAGAAGAGTACAAAGTCATAGCCTTTGGGAAGGAGCAGGATAAGCCAAGTGGCACTATACTGTGTGCAGTTATGTTTCACTGATTCTCAGTCTCTCTGACTTATTCTATCAGATTTCTGCAATGTGTATTAGCAGTGAGTGGTTTGGGGGAAAAGCAGGGAGGCAGGAGAGAGGGGTGGGCTGGGAAAGCAGAAGTGAGAAGGGTTTTTTTATTTGGCAGTCTCTACTTCCAGCAACACTGCACTTTTACTACGGCCACCCCCACTCAAGAATCTCTCCCACTCACAGGTTCATAGAACAGCCAGGCCTTGGAGCTCAACAGAACTTGTTACATAGCAAAGCTACATGTCTACTTTATAGTATAGAACTAACATACTTAAACAAAATCTGTGTTGGCTTTCAATTCCTAGTCATTGTTACAAGGCTTGTATAAAGAGTCTAACATTGACTTGCAGGAATGCTGCCTTCCAATAGGTGGCATTGCAAAGGTATTGTTCCATCTCCCTTATTTGCATAGTACCCAGAGGAGCATGAATGGCCTTATGAGTCTTCTCACTCACCTTCTAGGTGCTCTCCCTAAGGAGAAAAGATAGCGTTCCTGACAATGAGCATTGAACATCCAAGGCATACCAATAAAGTTTTGGGGCTTCCTCTTGTCTATCTGTATGGAATGGTGTAGACCAAAAAACTGGGAAAAGACATGACCCTTTGATGAACATGCACAAACACATATCATCGGAGCTGGACGTGTGGAAGATTATCTTAGTTTACACTACACGTCCAGCACCTGCTCTACCTTCCAATAACATGTGTCCTCGCACTAATGATGAAGAAACATTGTGTTGCTTCAGTACCAGCTTAAAAAAAAGGGTTTCATCAATAAAACCAGAGAAATTTATCCGACAACATTTGTGTATGTGCCTGTTCATGAAAGGGTCGCATCTTATTCCCAGTTTTTGGTCTACACCATTCCATGCCATATACGTCCACCTACGCGTTGTACGTTTTCTGGGTTAGCTAAATCTGCCATTTCATGCATATACTAAATTGTAATTGTTCCCAGCAAGAGAAACCAAGTAATCCTGTAGATATGATACCTTTTAATGGCTAACAAAAATACATGATGTTATTGCAAGCTTTCGAACTTCTCAGGCATAATACATATCCTACTCTTGCTGTTCCACTATTAAGACATCTAACGAGGACAAGAATAACCCCATTCCTACCGCACCTATCTCTATTGGGATGGCTCCACTCCGTTTTCTCTATCTCTCATCATGTTATCTATCTGTGTTTTGGAAGGCTGGGTGACATGAAAGTAGCTTTCACATTGAATGTCACTCAGTTTTCCCAGACTCTTGAATGGCAAATCTGCCAAGTTATACAATGATCCATCCCACACTCCAATTTCACTGCATAACTATGTCAGATCATCCAGAACTTGAAAGGCTATTTAAAAGAGTCAATACTTATGTTTGGCCATGACCTATTTGTGTGGCGCCACTCGAGCATGGCGCAGTAACTGAGGCGGACACCAGTGGTAGTTCAGGAATATTTTATTCCGAGGATGTATAAATCATAGTGGTTACAGTCACAACAGGTACAAGACTGTAGGTTACAAGGTCTTTATAAGGGACAGCTCTGGTTATTACAATAATGGTACAAGCTTTGATTCACACAGTCTCTTTAACCCCGTAGGCTGCCTTCACATGGGTAAGAAAATCGCACAAGATTTGTGCGCTGTGGGACGCACAAATATCACAAAAATATGAAGCCCATTCTTTTGAATGCTGTCATACACATGAGCGATGTTTTCCCGCATTGCATCGTGATGCGGTGCAGGAAACAAATCGCGGCATGTTCTATCTTGTGTGCGCTCTCACATCGCAGTGCGCATTGTTTTCAATGGGTCCAGCAACAGCTAGATGCATGCAATGCGAGGCCTCCCATTGAAAACAATGGGGGAAACACAGGGAACCTCCGCGGCAGCTGCGATGGAGGATCACTCCATCCCCGAAGTGATGCGAGGCTGTTTTGATATAAAAATGCCTCGCACCCATGGGTAATTCACATGGTGGTGAGCGCGGTATTGGGCTGTGATTCACAGCCCCATATCGCAGTCGCCAGTATGAAGTTAGCCTTATGATGCAGTCCTTTTTTTTTCAATTTTAGTTTTTCCTCCCCACTTTCAATAAATCATCTCTTTTATTTATCCATCGACATAGCTGTCGGAGGGCTTGTTTATTGCAGGACAAGTTGTATGTTTTCAATGGTGCTATATAATGTACCATATAATGTGCTGAAAAACTTTCAAAAATGTGTGAGTGGAGTAAAATGGCAAAAAACTATTTTGCCATCTTTCGGGTTCTTATTTTTATGGCATACACACCGTTTTTGTTTTCATGTTTTTTAATGCTAAATATAGTAAAAAGTAGCAGGGGGGGGTGTTAAATTTTTAATACTTCTTGTTTTTTTTAAACTCGTGTCAGAATTGACAGTCGTATTTATAGGGTTAACTGCCACGACCAGTGTTCACCCTAATTGCGGTTGAGCCTGCAAATTCAAGCTGTCAAAGACAGCTGGCACCCAAAATGTAAGGAGCAGAATCGGATCTCAATCCAGCTCCATGCAAACCCCCATGATATAACTGTAGGTGCTGTGGTGTAAAGAGAGCACCTAACTTGGCTGTCGTAAATAGCAAGAAACTCTCACTGAGAGTATACAGCGTCATGGTTATGGTCTCTTTGCAGGACACTTAGCTTATCAGTTATATTCTCTATTCTTTTAACAGGGCACTCAATTGGACTAAAGGCCGATTTAGAAACAACGATCTCTCAAAATTTGATCAAAAGCCATCTTTTGAGCAATAATCGATAGGTCTAAATGTGTGCCCATTGTGCACTTTAGGCCAAAGTGCTACAAAAGTGTACAGTACACAGTCCGAGAGGCCAATAGAGCAGATCCCCACCCAAGGGATCTCATGGTCTTTGGCTTATCTGTGTATTTTCTGGCCCCAACTCCAATTTCACAGTGAATTGCATATGACCCTTATACTCCAGTCAGTTAGGCTCACTGACTTTTCTGTACTCTATGCCACTATAGAAGTCCAATTATACTCTTGGACTCTGCCCTTGATGGAGCCAATGTGGCACTGCACGGAGCATCCACTCCCATGACCCAGGAACAGTCATATACATTATTACATATCAGGCAGTTAACTGTTTGGATTCCATATGACCTACAAAGAAATATGATTAGCATATAACATGGCCAAACAGTACAACAACAAAATGGAAATGCAAAACCTGACGCTCCTTTTTATGGTTACTAGGACCTCAGCAGTCCACATCATAGCAACAAGAAGACAGATCAGTTAACACTTCAGTTCAGGTAACGGGGCAGTAGCAATGAGATGACCGTCTACCTATAGCTAGCTACTCCATAAGCCAATATCTAACCCCTGAAAGTGAACCTGTCAGGTCATGCACTATGCAGTATGCTATGTGGGGAACTCAGAGGAACACTACTATTTTGTTGAGAAGCTCAACATTACTCTGTGTGGTACAAAAGATAACAGTTTTATTATGTGGTGCACTATTATTTTTAGGCGCAATATCTACTTAATACTATTGTTATCAAGGTTGCTGTCTGTGTGGCACTATTTTTTCAATGATAATCATGGCCCTTTCACCACTATTTCTGAATCATAGTATTTGGGGACACTGTGCTATACAGAAGATACAGTAATAAGGGCAGAAGGGTCTGCAACAGGCACAGAATTTGGGGTAGCAGCAAGATGTTGGAAAGGCGATGAGCCAAAGATGTGTGTTGCAAATTTTGCAAAAACAAGTTGTGGCTGGAGAAGTCATCATGGTGGTCTGCTCTAGATGGAAAAGACAGGAAAAGTAAACAACTCTAATCACAGAGGATGTCATCTGTGAGTCCCTAGATTCTACTGTACTGTAATCACTTATATGGTCTGTGTAGAACTGGTATCTACCTTTATATGGTCACTGTATGGAGGTAATTAGAGATGAGTGAGCACCCAAATGCTCCAGTTTGCGTTATGCGAGTCGAGCTTTTCGTAAAATTCGAGAGCTCTACTTGAGTAACAAACCCCATTGAGTACAATGGGAGACTTAAGCATTTTTGTAAGTGGGACGCCGGGTGCCAAGCTTTTTTTTTTTTCCTAAGTTTGTTTCTCTCTCTCTCTCCTGCCTGCCAGACAAAAAATTTCCCAATGACGCGTGCTGCGTCGCGGCAGGGAGGGGCCAAAACAGGCTCGTCAAAGTGGGGAGGAGCCAAAAACTGGGGCGGGGTTGAACACGGCTTGATGCTCGTTCGAGTAACGAGCACCATCGAGTATGCTAATACTCGAACGAGCATCAAGCTCGGCAGAGTATGTTCGCTCAACTTTAGTGGTAATATTTGTCTCTGTATAATCACTATGATTACGATGTGCCTCTGCAGTTGTAAACATTCATTACCTGGGTTGAAGGGAGGAAGTTTCACCCGTCTGTGCAGAAACTCAAGCTATACCTTTGACTTAGCTACACCTCTGCACTTAATAACAGTGCTGAGGCAAATGTTATCTTAGCATAACACTGTGATACTTAAAGTAGCCCTCCAATCCCAAGACAAAATTCTTCCAAAACTGGAAGGGTAGGGTCATATTACCAGCTGTGATCATTTCTCCTCATTTTGCCACCACTCATCTTCTTTATGGGGCCTCTCTTCATTCTTTCAACATGTTCACAGCAATTTTTAGACTACCAGATCCACACTGAGCCATGGTCATGCATTGGTAGTCTACAGTATTATAGAGTCGGTCATTCTAATTGGCCAGTGCTGCTGGCTAAGCCAAGTGCAGCATACACCGTGTATCGTGTAGTAACCTGTCACCAGGTTGGAAGAACGAAAAGGGGCCCCAGAAAGAAACAGATTAGCGAGAGAGGAGAGCAGCAGGTAATATAACTTTACCCCTCTAGTCTGTTGGCAAACTTATTCCTGGGACCGATGGGTTACTTGAATATTCATAGGAAAGTGAATGTAAACATCAAACCTGGACCTTTAGACCAGCTTCATACGGGCGTATTTGCGCACATACTTAAGCACGCAATGCGCAGTGAATAGAACCCATTGATTTTAACCCCTTCCCGCTGCAGGGCGTAAGTTTACGTCCTGGCAGCCTGGTACTTCCCGCAACAGGGCGTAAACTTATGTCCTGGAGATAGCGCGGGAGCACATATAATCCCGCGCTATCCCGCAGCGGGAGCCGTCTGTCAGTCACAGCCGGCGTCCTGCTGCAACAGCGGATCTAAGTAGATCGCGGCAGAGAGAGACTTCACAGAGGGAGCGCGGCTCCTTCTGTGTCTCCGGCCGGAACTCGCGATGTCATCGCGAGAGCCCGGCCTGTCACCATGGCAACAGGACGCCAGACACTGACGTCCTGTATTGCCTATGCCTATAATCGCTGTACAAGCGATAAGGCATGGCAGAGCAGTAGCTCTGCCATGCCTTATGACAGCGATCGTCGGTACAGTGATGTAAGTCCCTCAGAGGGACACAAACAGTGTAAAAAAAACAAAGACTAAAAAAATGAATTTAAAAAAATGAAAAAAAAGAGTAAAAAAACCATTTTTTTATGCTTTTTCTCAGATTAGCATAAAAAAAGGTAAAAAAATAAAACCCCACATATTTGGTATTGTCGCATCCGTAACGACATGTACAATAAGTTGCACATGCTTTTGACTGTGCACGGAAAAAAAACGCTAAAAAAAACGCTTAAAAACTGAGGCAAAATGCTAATTTTTAGCATTTTGCCTAACTAAAAGTGATCAAAAAAGCCGTATGTACCCCAAAATGGTACCAGTAAAAACTACAGCTCGTCTCGCAAAAAGTAAGCCCTCATAGAGCACCGTACATCGAAAAATAAAAAAGTTACAAGACTTTGAATGCAGCGATTTAGAATAGAAAAAAGATTTCCAAAAAAAAGGGTTTTTATTGCAGAAAAGTGGGAAAACCTGAAGAAAATGTAAGAATTTTGGTATCGTTGTAACCGTACTGACACGCAGAAAAAATTGAATGTCTCATTTATGCTGCATGATTAACGTTGTAAAAAAAAAATAAAAAAATCTATGGCAGAATTGATGCGTTTTCTCTCCCTGCTATCATAAAAAAAAATAATAAAAATTTACAATATAGTCTATGTACCCAAAAGTGGCACCGATAAAAACTACAGTTCGCAAATTGTTGCGTCCTTAAGCCCAAAATAGGCCATGTCATGAAGGGGTTAATGGGTTCTTTCAATTGCACATATTTCTTGCGCATTTCGGTTGCGCAAAAAAACCCTGCAACATGCTCTATTTTCCTGCACAAAAAGTTCCACTAGAAGTCAATTGCGCAGGAGAAAAGAAAAAAAACATCTTACTCTCATTAGACGAATTAACCATTTTAATGGCTGGGAGCATCAATGCTTTTTTGGCATACGCAAATGCACATGCCTTGCGTGCAGAAGAAACTGCAAAATATACTCTGATGCACCCGAAAAAATCATTGTTCATTCTGCAAATACACGGCACTCATGCATGCATAATGCTTACACTTGTGTGAAGCTGGCCTTAACCTATTAAGGACCAAGGACAGTAAATTTACGTTGCTTGGTCCTGGGCTTTAAACCCAGCCGATACTAAAAATCAGAAGCATGTTGGGTTATCAGCTGTTAGTCACAGCTAATAACCCAGAGGAGAAGGCAGGAGGAGGGGCTTTTAACCTTTTCTGCCTTCTCCTTTCCCCAGTACACAGTGCTCTATGAGCGCTATGTACTAAAAAGTGAAAGTGGAAGTATAACTTCCACTACACGAGCCTGCAGTCATGTGACCCCCCCGGGATCAGCTGTTACAGCAGAGCTGCAGGATCGTACTAGACCCTGATCAGCTCTGCCAGTGACTAATGTCACTACAGGGGTTGCTTTCGCCTGTAACTGGGGCTCCTATCGATGCCCCAGCTACAGAGGAAAAGTGTCAAATAAAAAAAAAACTAAAAACATGTGAATGTCCCCCAGAGGTTTTATATGACATCATGGGGAACATAGATGGTAAAAATATAATTACATAAATAAGTAAAACAAAATTACTGAAAAAAATAAAAATATATACATAAAAAAGAAGATAACCCAAAGCCGACTCCAACCAAAACAGTCGCCGACTGCGCCCTGTGATCCAAAACCATACATATTATACATCAAAACTTCCAAAACAAAATGAGAAACCCGTTCTCATACTTTATTTTAGCCTAAATATACAAATTAAAAAATAAATAACTATAAATGTTAAAAAAATATAGATTTTTGTAGCTTTTTACCCCCAATAAAACTAAAAGACAGAAAAAAGTCAGTGAAAAAGATATTTAAAAAATAGCCCTATATGTCGCGAAAAAAAAACGCAGCAAAAATAATTTGGATAGCTGAAGGAAAAGAAATAGGGCAGTTAAACCACATGGGTAAAATCTAGAGATGAGCGAGCACCCAAATGCTCGAGTCCGCGTTATTCGAGTCGAGCTTATCGTAAAATTAGAGAGCTCTACTCAAGTAACAAACCCCATTGACTACAATGGGAGACTCGAGCATTTTTGTATGTGGGACGCCGGGTGCCGAGGTTTTTTTTTTTTTTTTTCTAGGTTCGTCTCTCTTTCCCTCTCTCTCGCTCTCTCTCTACCCTGCCTGCCAGACAAAAAACTTGCCATTGACGCGTGCTATGGCGGGGCTAAAACAGGCACGTCACAGCGGGGAGGAGCCAAAAACTGGGGTGGGGATGAACACAGTTTGATGCTCGTTCGAGTAACGGCAGAGTACGTTTGCTCAACTCTAGTAAAATCCCTAAAAAGTGTCCATTTCAAATAAATTAGTGCTCGTATTGTTTGGGGGGGGGGGGGTATTCCTCCATTTTTTGTTCCAAGTGGGGATAATCACCTGGATAGTAACGCACCAGAAGTTGGGACAGGAGAAGGGGGGGGGGGGGGGGTCGATGTGCTCGTGTATGGATGTGTGTATTTGGACTTGGGTTTATGGTTATTGGAAAAGAACGGTTTATTACTGCTTATCGATGGAGATCTCTTTTCCCACTAAAGACCTGGGACTCCTGTGGCGAATGGCTGGCAGAAATTATACATTGCATATTTTGATTGGTCTTCTGATATGCATTTTTGGGTCCTTTTGTGTACATGATGAAGCTTATGGTCTTTTTAAAGTGGAAGACACAGGAAAGCTACAATGGACTGTGAAAACTAATATACAGGATGCCAGAACTGCATTGGTTGTGTTAGAACTGTTTATTTTGTTATTCTTATTCTTTAGAAGGCATAGGTTCCATCCCATATCCGTCGGAGGTTCCGTCACACATCCGTCGGAGGTTCCGTCACACATCCGTCGGAGGTTCTGTCACACATCCGTCGGAGGTTCCGTCACACATCCGTCGGAGGTTCTGTCACAAAATACTGGAAGAAATAGTCCGGCATGCAGCGTTTTTTCATCTGGTAGAACACCTGACAGCTGAGCGTAAACCAAATGGGCCTCATTATAATCAATGGGGTCGGTTTGGCGCTGTTCAGTTCCATCATAAGATGGAACCATTCAGTCAGGGGATTCCCCTTTTCTGCTCCTCGAACAGCAGATGAGCACGCTCATATTTTAATGGCTATTTAGCTTAATGAGTTCCAGATATGTTCTTTTTTTAACAGAATTGCGCAACGTATTGGACTTTTTTTCACGCATCTTCCATAGAATTTTATAGGGGCCCATATTGTAAAATGAAAGACATATGCATTGCTGCTTTGCTTAAAGTAAAGCAGGGTCCCAAGCAACCGTAGGCCAGTGCACTAGATTATTTCAGCCTATACCACTGCCTAGATTTATCTTGTACTAGCTGATTACCTGGTGTTGCCCGTGTATTTTATTTTTAGGCACAAAAAGAATTTTAATGTGTGTATGTGTGTGTATATATATATATATATGTACTGATTTAATATATTAGTATATGAGGAGAAGATCATCTGGGTAATATATTAGTATATGAGGAGGAGGTCATCTCTGTAATATCTTACTGCATGAGGAGGAGGTCGTCTGTGTAATATATTGGTATAGGAGGAGGTCATCTCTGTAATATCTTACTGCATGAGGAGGACGTCGTCTGTGTAATATATTGGTATAGGAGGAGGTCGTCTGTGTAATTTCTTACTCCATGAGGAGGAGGTCGTCTGTGTAATATTTTGGTATATGAGGAGGAGGAGGTCATCTGTGTAATATCTTCCTGCATGAGGAGGAGGTCGTCTGTGTAATATCTTCCTGCATGAGGAGGAGGTCGTCTGTGTAATATCTTCCTGCATGAGGAGGAGGTCGTCTGTGTAATATCTTCCTGCATGAGGAGGAGGTCGTCTGTGTAATATCTTCCTGCATGAGAAGGAGGTCGTCTGTGTAATATATTGGTATAGGAGGAGGTCGTCTGTGTAATTTCTTACTCCATGAGGAGGAGGTCGTCTGTGTAATATTTTGGTATATGAGGAGGAGGAGGTCGTCTGTGTAATATCTTCCTGCATGAGGAGGAGGTCGTCTGTGTAATATCTTCCTGCATGAGGAGGAGGTCGTCTGTGTAATATCTTCCTGCATGAGGAGGAGGTCGTCTGTGTAATATCTTCCTGCATGAGGAGGAGGTTGTCTGTGTAATATCTTCCTGCATGAGGAGGAGGTCGTCTGTGTAATATCTTCCGGCATGAGAAGGAGGTCGTCTGTGTAATATATTGGTATATGAGGAGGAGGTCGTCTGTGAAATATTAGTATTTGAGGAGGAGGAAGTTGTCTGTGTAAGCTATTATTATCTGAGGAGTAGAAGATCTGTGTAATAGTGGCGTAATTAAAAATCAAAAACTCACGACTTCCCCTGTAATTTCTGTTGCCAACTGCTCAGCTTTCACTTGTTATATTGCTGAGGTAAAATGAAAGCTGTGCTGTGATTGGTTGCTATGGGCAACACAGATTTCCTTTTGGACCGCTTTCATAAGAGTGGGTGCTGGGCTCATTTCTGTGTGGTACATAGTGGCTCAGTGCTGGTGGGAAGCTGTGTGGTAGTTGGAGCAGAGGAGGAGGTTGTCTGTGTAAGATATTATTTTCCAAGGAGCAGGAGGTCTGTGTAATATATTAGTATTTGAGAAGGAGGAGGTCGTCTGTGTAATAGATTAGTGTATGATGAGGAGGAGGTCGTCTGTGTTAGATAAGACTGTGAAATAAAAACCATCTGCTCAAGTGCATTCCCCCTCCCCCACAGGTATAGTGGGGCTGTCTTATCCCCCTCCCCCCAAATTTGTCCCCATGGGATGAGTCATATATGTACTAAGTTGAAATCGTTCCAGGCGTTTATGAGTTATGGTAGCACATACACACATACATACATCCTATTTTATATATATATATAGATTATGACCAGTGATATAATAGTATATCAAACATGTAGCTTTTAAAATCTGCAGAAAATATTTCCTATATTGCATATTTTATGGAAAAAGAAATTGAAGATCGTTTCACTGGACAAACAAACATGTGCCCAGATTTCACCTGTTACATCTCGGCTGTGCTTGTTTGTTATGGAGTAAGATTACCAGTTTTGCTGCCTGGTACAATTGTCTAAAGGGATTTTGTGTTTAGTCTGAGACAAATTGTTCCATTTTACCACAAAGATGTGAAAATACTCTACTAAAGCAAAAACATACAGAGCAAGCTTAAAACATCAAATAAATTATTCCAATATGTGCTGCAAATTTTTATGATGAATTTGAAACTTTTGCTTTACGGAAAAAGTATTCAGTATCTGTATGTGGTAAGATGAAATTCTCTTTTTTTGTAGGTATTATCAGAAAGGTGTTATTTGAGATGGCTTTAAAAAGAGGTATTGCAGCTCATGTTACTATAGCAAGTTTTGCTGGGCTCATTAGTCGTGTTACTCGTCTTGATCGGCTAGGCAGTAAAATCTTCCCGATTTTTGCTAAATCAGATTGGGTAAATCCAAACAGATTTTCATAAAAATCGCCCAAAAAATATCAGTGTGTTGGCTTGGTGCCAAAATTCTGGGTTTGAATCAGACCTTGATGGGGATTTTAGCCTGGGACTGACCACTGGGCTGCTGCCACGACCTCCACTGTTGGAGGCCAAATTAGATATTAATAGAAGTCGAAATAGGGAGTCTCGATTCCCAAATTGTTTTTTAAAACCGCGTCAGTCACCCCCGACCCGATTATTTTATATTTAAATGTTTTTATTAAACTCTTTTCCACATTACAAGAATAAACTGGAAATATATATATATTTTTTTTTAACTTTGTCTTTATTAAACAGGTTAAAGCATACCTTCAGTGTTATCACAGTTTTGCAGGGTTTTTTGTGTAGGTATAGCTTGTATCAACCTGCATTTTTTGTGTTAATTTTATAAAACATAAAGTAAAACATTAAATCAAACAAAATTACCTACATTAAATCAAAACTTTGACCCATTTTGACCACAGATTTTTGTTTTTTGGTCTACTGACCTGTATGTTGAGGATCTGCAAAATTTATGGAGGCCCCGCATGGCTACGGCACGGTCTGTGTCTCACCCTAGATAGGTGTGTCCACCCTAGATAGGCGTTTCTCCTATTGCCACCTGTTCCTGGAACCAGCAAGTGTAGTGGAAGCAGTTTCTCAATCTATCCTTTACCCTTTGTGGTAATAGTTGGATTAAACTTCCCCAGGTTTCGAAGAAGGCTTGTACCTTCTTTTCTTTAAAAAGCGATGTTTCTGCCCAATCCATTTGAAACAGAAACGCTAGCTTGTCCAGGAACAGTCTGAATGGGGGCCCTGTTGGTTGTATCCATGTCTGTAAAATGGCCTTTAGTCCTGCTGCTGCTATGAAGTGTAGTAATTTTCTGACACCCCTTGAGCAGTGATAGATTTCGGGGTCTAAGTAGCCAAGTATTGCCCATGTTGGCTCTTGTGGGCAAAAATTTGTCAGGTGTGTTTTTGTGTAGTCGCCTATTCGTGTCCAGAAATCCTGTATTGAGGGGCATGTCCACAAACTGTGGTATAGGTTTGCGTGTGGTGTTTGACATTTGAAGCAGTTTGGGGTATCATAGATTCCTATGTGGTATCCTCTGCTTGGAGTTAGATATGACCTGTGGGCAATTTGTAATCTCATCTCCAGGAACCTAGCCGATGGTAGGTACCTATGTGCCGAGGTTAAAGATTTCATTATCAGTGTCGGTGTGAAGTCGGGGTTGTCTGTGGCCCATTTGCCCACCCCCGGATCAATATCCTCCTGCTCTCTCATATTTCTTATTGCCCTGTACAGCTTTGAGATCATGCCCCGCGGACCCGTTTTCCTGGTCATCCATGTGTCGCCTGTTTGTACCCAATCAGGTTCTTGTAGTCGTGGTATGAGTTCTGTGATGTAATGTCTGACTTGCAGGTATGAGAATAGTGGGATTCGGAGTTCGGGGTATTTTTGTTTCATTTCGTCGTGTGTTAGGACTCGTCGTTCTCTTGTGTGTAATAGTTTATCTATGGTGTGTATGCCTTGGGCCTCCCATTCCACAAATATGTTGTGGGGGTTACCGTCCTGGAAGTTGGGGTTGCTCATTAGTGACAAATACGGTGATGTGTGTGGCGATGTTTGGCTATCTTTGCGCAATTTATTCCATGTTTTCCAAGCCACCAGTATCAAAGGATTTTTTTTAGTTTTTTCTGTGAGTTCCGCATATGTGTGATGAAGGATGTTCTGGAGTCGTGTTGCGCCGACCATTTCCTGTTCGAGTGGTCTGTTTGTGAAGTATGACTTATCGTGAATCCAGTCGTGGATGATTCGCGCCTGGGCTGCTAGATTGTAGTCTCTGATATTTGGTAGATTGGTTCCTCCATTCTCTCTATATTTGTGCAGCGTTTTAAGTGCAATACGCGGTCTTTTTCCCCCCCATATGAAGTTCCTATATAGGTAGTTTATTCTTTTTATATCTTTTAGTTTTAAAAATATAGGTACCGAGTGTAGGATATATAATAAGCGAGGAAATTCTATCATTTTTATTAGGCTTATCCTTCCCAAGAAAGAGATCGTAAAATTTTTCCATGTGTTTAGGGTAGTTTCTAGTTTTTTGATGTGGGGTTCTATGTTTGTGTTATATAGCTTGAGTGGGTTTCTTGTGATTTGTACTCCCAAGTATTGTATTGCGTGTTTTTCCCACTTAAATGGGTATTGTGTTGTCCACGGGGGTTTAGCCGGTCCTCTGAGAAGCAAGGCCTCTGTCTTGTCTAGGTTTAAAGTGTAGCCTGAGAGTTTACCGATTTTCTCGACGTCTTGTAATATAGGTGTTAGTGTTTCTCTTGGGTTGTTTATTACCAATAAAAGGTCGTCTGCAAATGCTTCGACTTTTACCTTGGTGCCCCCGCAATTCGCCCCTGTAAAGAGTGTCGTTTGTGTCAAATATCTGAGTAATGGGTCTATTGATAGATTAAATAACAGTGGTGAGAGGGGGCACCCTTGTCTGGCTCCTCTAAATAGATCTATATTGGGGGTGTTAAGGCCGTTGACTGTGAGGGTCGTAGTGGCGTTCGTTTGCGTCGTGTCTATGTAATTCGCAAAGATCTGTCCAAAGCCTCTTTTTTCCAGTATTATATTTAAGAATGGCCAGGCCATCTTATCGAAGGCTTTTTCTGCGTCCAGACTCAATAACATCGTAGTCTGGCCCTCGGGGTTTTGTGCTGCGACCGTCGCCGCTATGGCGGCTCTGATGTTCTTTAGAGCAGAGGTCCCCAACTCCAGTCCTCAAGGACCGCCAACAGGTCATGTTTTCAGGATTTCCTCAGTTTTACACAGGTGATGTAATTATTGTCAGTACCTCAGACATTGCCTCAGGTGTTCTTACTATAGGATATCCTGAAAACATGACCTGTTGGTGGTCCCTGAGGACTGGAGTTGGGGACCTCTGCTTTAGAGCACTCCTCCCCTGTGTAAAACCTTTTTGTGCTGGGTCTAATAGGGATGGGAGGATTAGCTGGAGTCTGTTGGCTAGTATCTTGGACAGAAATTTGTAATCACAGTTTAGCAGTGCTATTGGTCTGTAGGATCTTGGGTCTGTCGGGTCCTTGTCTGGTTTGGGGAGCAATATCGTTCTCGACGTTCCAAAGTCTTCTGTCTGTGTATTGTTTGTATATATTGTGTTATAGAGTTGGGTCAGGACTGGCACAATGTCGGCTATCAATATTTTATAGTATTCTGTCGAAAATCCGTCGGGGCCCGGTGTTTTTCCCCCTTGTGCTATTGTGATCACCTCTCGTACCTCCTCCTCTTGTATGTCGGCTTCTAATAGGGATTTTTGCTCTTCTGTTAGTTTTGGTAGGTTCACGGATTCTAAGAAGTTGTTTATGTCTTGTACATTTGTTGGTTCCGCCCTATATAGATTTTTGAAATATTCGTGTAGTATTTGGGCCACCTCTTCTTGTTTTGTTGTGAGATTATCCCCATTGATATGTCTTAAGGTCAGTATTGGTTTGTGTGGTTGTCTTTGTTTGGTCAAGTTGGCTAGCAATCGTCCCGTTTTGTTACCCCACCTGTAAAATTTATTTTTTGTTAGTTGGTTTTGCCAGTGTGCGTGGGTGTGTACAAACGTGTTTAGTAAGTGCTTTGCTGTGAGAAGGGTTTGGTATGAGTTGTCGTTGTGGGCGTTCGTATGTTCTTTTTGTGCTTCTAGGAGGGAGTGGTGTAATGCCTCAAATTCCATTTGAAATTTTTTTCTCCTATGGGACAGGTAGCTTATGATGTGGCCCCTCATCACTGCCTTTGAAGCCTGCCAGAATAGGTTTATGTTGTCAATGTGCGCACTATTATCGTCTGCATAGTTGTTCCAGTGGATTTTCAGGTATGCTCTAAAGTCCTCTGATTCCCATAGGAATGAGGGGAAGCGCCATATTTTGGTTAGCCTTTGCGGGGTTCTCAATTGTAATCTCATTACTATCGGTGCGTGGTCGCTAAGGGATATTGGGTGGATTTCCGATTGGTGGTGGTGCTCGAAAATGCTGTTTGATATTAAGAAAAAGTCTATGCGTGAGAATGAGTGGTAGGCGTTGGAGCAACATGTGAATTCTTTGCTGGTGGGGTTCAGGAGTCGCCATGGGTCGCATACGTTAAGTTGTTCTTTAAGTGTTAGTAATGCATGTGTGATTGAGGATGCTTGGGTAGATGGTCCCGTTCTGTCTAGTGTTTCGTCTTGTATGCTGTTAAAATCGCCTCCCAGAATTATTCTGTCACCTAGATATGGTTGTAGTTTTTCTATTAGTGTGGTGTAGAATGTTGGTTGATCTGTGTTGGGGGCATAGATGTTCACCAAGGCGTACGTCTGTTCCTCCATTTTGATTCTCACTATTAGGTATCTTCCCTCTGGGTCCGCTATATTTTGCAGTATTGTGTGTGGCATGTTTTTCCTAGTCAAAATCGCTACCCCTCGTGATGCTGATGTGTGTGAGGCCGTGTAACATGCGTCTATCCATGGTGCTCTCAGTTCTCCCTTCCCCTCTTTCTTCCAGTGTGTTTCCTGCAAGAATATTATGTCTGGCTTGTATCGTTTTAGGTGTGTCAGTACTTTTTTCCATTTAATGGGTGTGTTAAGTCCGTCTACGTTCCAAGATAGTGTTTGTATTGTGGTGGGTGTTTGGTATTCTGTTGTTTCTAGGTCTCTAGGCATGTTGGTTGGTGTGGTTTGGTTATAATTACCGTAGCTTTTGCCTCTTTTTTTTTGTCGCATCCCTCGGTCCCAGCGAGCCGCGGATGCAACTGGGTGTTGATCGTGCCGTGCCCGCAGGGCCTCCTGATCCTCCTAGTGGTCCGTTTTTTGGTGGTCAATTGGGTCGGAAGAAAAGAAAAAAACAACATAAAAAATGTGAGAAAGATAGTAGTAATGAACATGTAAACTTTAAACATCTATTTCGCCTTTTCTTTTTGCGTGGCGTGCGCCACATCCACTGTATTTGGAACAGGGTTGTAATAAAGAGCAACAGTACAGTTCCTTTTTCCATTCTTTTTCAGCCTTGTTCTCCGTTCTCTGCCATCTGTAGGTGTCTTCTTGCTTCCTCTGGGGTATTGAATATTAAGGATTTGTTGCCGTCTTGGAGCTTTAATTTTGCTGGGTAGAGCAGTTGGAAGCGTGTGTTTCGTTCGTGTAGAGCTTGGCAGATTGGGGTAAATAGTTTGCGTTTTTGTGATACTGCCACCGAGAAGTCTTGGAATAGCAGGATTTTCGATCCTTGTATTATTAGTTCTCCTTGTCGTCTGTAGGCTTGCAGGATTGTTTCTTTTGTTGCCCAGTGCATGTATTTAGCTATCACTGGGCGGGGTCTATTTCTGTTGTTACGTCCATCCCCTGGTGGGCCGATTCTGTGGGCTCTTTCTATTATTAGGGGGTCTCTGGGCATGTCCAGTTGAAGTGCCTGCGGTAGCTCGGTGGTTAGGTAGGTTAGGAGCTGGTTGTTGGTTACTGTCTCGGGTATTCCCACAAAACGGAGGTTATTGCGGCGATGTCTGTTCTCTAGGTCATCGATTTTTTCCCGCAGCATTTCGGTTTCTGACTGGCTTCTTTGTATTGAGGCTTCTAAGGTTGCTATGATTTGTTCCGTGTTCTGGGTTTTTGTTTCTAGTTCTGTCAATCTTTGGGTGTTGTCCGTAATTTGAGACAGCGCTGAATTTATAGATTTATGTAGTGTTTCCAGTCTATTATCAAATAGGGGGAGAAGCAGTTTTGAGACCTCTTGTGCCACTAATGTCGCCTGTGTCATGTCCGCGTCGTTATTCCTTGATTGCTCGTTCTTTTGCGTGGAGGAGGCGTCCATTGCCTCTTGATCGGAGTTTGGTGAGGCCGTAGTGCGCGGTGGGGTGTTCTTCAAGGGGGATGCGGGTTTGTGCGTGGTCTTGCTCTCTTTTTCTTTGGTGTTTTTGGGGGGTTTACCCTTTTGTTTCCCTCCTGTGGTTGTTTTGTCTGTATCTGGCTGACGTGTTGCTCGCGTTGAGGTGCCCGCGTTTCTTTCGTTTAGATATTTGTCCATATTTTGACTTTTCAAAATCAAGTGGTTAAGCGGGTTGTTTGTTTTAAAAGATCTTTCTCTGTTTCTCAGGCTGTTCTAGTTTTGTTGCGGTTTGTTTTTGGTGTGGATGTGGCTTTTCATCTGGAGTCTATGTTTTCATTTCTGTTTGTCTGGAATTTTTTGTTCGGTTTGCGGTTTGTGTTTTCGTTGTCTGGGTATTCTTTTCCCCTCTTTCTCCTGTGGCCTTAGTTTTTGTTGTTTTGTTGTAGTTGGGGGTGATGCTCGTGGGATGGTGGTCTCACACAGTTTTACGTTGTTTGGGGCCTTTTGTGCGAGGTTTCTGGGCCTCTCGTGGCCTTGTTCTGTCACTGTTGCGCCCTTGTGGCTTTAAAATGTCGCCTCCCTCTGTGGGTGCCTCTCCGTTCTTTCCCCTGCCTGTTGCGGTGGGTGGGGTTTGTTATGGGCGGGGCTTGTCGTGGGCGGGGTTTGCCGCGGATCTCTCGGCCGAAAATTTAGGCCGCGGCTTATGGCGCTGCTAGGCCGCAATGTCCCGGTCGGCTCCCAGGGGCTATCGCCGGTTCGGGGGGTCCCTCGGGTTGTCTGGGCGCCCCCACAGGATTCTCACCTCCCGCAGTCCCAGGTAAGGCCTGTCGCGTCTGGGGGATCGTGGCGCGGCTCCCGCCGCCGTTCGGCCCGGGAGCTCCGGCAGCCCTCCGGTGGATCTGTCACCCTCAGCGGGTCTCCCGCTCCCCTCCGCGGTGCCCCACGGTCCTCTCTCTTCCTGCAGTCCCGACCGGAGTCAGTCACGGCCCCGCGACCGGAAGTTCGGGCCGCGGCTCTGTGTGTGGCCCGGGTCCCGGCGCTCTGGAGCCCTCCGTGTGTCCCGGGTGCGCGTCCGGACCAGCCGGTCTTACCGGGATCTCCAGGGAAGGTAGGGCCCCTGCTGGCTGTGGGGTTTGGTCGCGGGGTTTGCTTCCCCTGTTATGGCGCCTCCGCCCTCCGATTCCCGCGGTTTGCGCCGAGGGGGTCCGCCGGGGGTCCTCTAGGCTCCTTTTCGGCGTGGGGGACTTCTGCCAAGCAAGCGGGGGAGATGTCCGTCCCCCGCAGCTGCTTTACTTGTATCTCCAGAGGGTCCCGTTATCTTTGGGAGTGTGTCTTGCAGGAGCTCTGTATACACGTCCTGCTCCCTCTGTGTCCTGGGCGGAAGTCCCTGGAAATATATTTGTTGTATTACAAGGACATCATGAGTATGAATGTTCAATAAAAGAGAATTTTCCTGACAATTATTCCATATAGCTCATCTAATCCAGTTTAGATACATACATACTAAACTTCTCCCCATGTAAGATTCATCATAGAGGCTATTGGGAAAAGGGGGCATGGAAAGAAGGGAAAAGAGATGTTTCTTACTTTATTGGGGTGGTGTTGCTGGGGGGGTTGGAACACTGGGGAAGGGGAAGGGAGTAACAATAAAGGCCCTCAACCAGGCCTCTAAAAACCAATAACCAAGATGATTCTTAGATGTCTTTCAAATGTTTGGTATAGAGGAGGTCCCAGGACCTGTTTCCATAACGTGGTGCCAAGGTCTCCCAACCCATGTCACAGAACACTCCTATGTGGTGTTTAATGGTGGGTCTCCCACTATCACTCTCTCCAAGTACCACCAAGTTAGTTTAAAGGACTCCTTAATAGCTTCTTTTACCTGTCAAGGCAAAATCTCAGTGAAGCTTTCCCATGTTTGAAAGAAATTTTGGACCTGTGCTTCTTTTGCTAATGTTGCCTCTGCCCAATCCATGCGCCTGAGGAGATAGTTTTTCCATAAAGAGCCATAACGGAGGGGGGGGTGGGGGTGTGCGTCAACACACGTCTGCAGGACTGCTTTAACCCCTGCCATGGCCACTATGTGTAATAGTTTTCAACTGCCTGATGTACATCTGATTTCGTCCTGGTTAATGTGTCCAAAAATTGCCCATGTTGAGTTAAACGGACAGGCTGATGTTAGATGTGTGGTAAATGAATCTATGTACTCTGATCCCAAAGGTCTGAACTACCGGGCAGTCCCACAAACAATGGTGGAGACCTACCCCCGCCTCCCGGTAGCTAAAGCAATTATTGATTGTGAATACTCCCATCTTAAATGCCCTGAGGGGGGTGATGTATGCCCTGTGGTAAACCTGTAAGGTCATCTCTATGTATTGGCTTGAGGGGAGAACCCGCAAGCTATATTTCAAGGCCTTCAATAACTGGGATGTTGTTAAATCCGGAATATCTGTGGTCCATTTATTAATGGCCGTTGGAGAAGTAGTGTGATCTATGGGCATATGGAGGAGACTGTATATTTTTGTTGTGTGTCTCCTCATGTGTGGGGGATGGGTCAGACAAATGTTATCAGACAACAATCCCTCCCGTGGTCAAACATTAGCGAGCACTTTTTCAATGTAACTTTTGGCTTGTAGGTATGAACAAAGATTTACGTTAATTTGTGGGTATTTGTCTTGTAATTCTGGAAGGGTTAACAGCTTTTGCGCTTTTTTTTGTAATAAGCAGCCTATGTTAGGTATACCTCATGCCCTCCATCGTAGGAATTCTCTCCAAGGTGCATTGCTTTGGAAACTGGGATTATTTAGTAAAGTTAAGAACGCAGAAGAGTTTGGATGTGAAGAGGTCAGTTTTCGTAATTTTTGCCATACCTGCCATGTTGATAACAATAGGGGGTTATCTCTGCAGTCTATCGGGATGTTCTGATATGTAAGATGTAGAAAATTAGGAAGTGCAATCCCATGGAGGAATTTCTGTTCCATGTCCGTATCTACAAATAGGGAAGTATATTGTACCCAGTCAATAATTATATGCGTTAGTGTCGCTACTTTGTATAGTCTTATATTGGGAAAGTTAAGTCCACCGTTGAGTTTTGGCTGCCTCAAGATGTCAAACGGTATTCTATTTCTCCCTCCCTTCCAAATAAATGTGCGCATCAAGTAGTTGATTTTTTTTTTCATTTTTGAAGGTGAGGGAGACTGGGAATGTATGGAGTAGGTATAGTAGGCGGGGGAATTCTACCATTTTTATTAAGTGGACTCTACCTATGTATGACAGTGGGAATTTGCGCCATTTTACTAAAGTCTGTTCTAGGGTTGCGATGTACAATTTGATATTAAGTGCATATATTCTGTGGTAAGATTTGAGTATCTGTACACCAAGATATGAGATGGAGGTCTCTCGCCATCAAAAGAGGTATCTATGAGTCCAACTCGGTCGCGATGGGCCGTTCAGCAATAGAGCCTCCGATTTCTCCAGACTAAGAAAATATCCCCAGAGAGCCCAGTTCCCATAGGTCCCGGAGGATCAGTGAGAGAGACTTAGATGGGTTGTTAATAATTAGAAGTACGTCGTCCGCGAACGCTGCTACCGAAATATCAGGGTGACTTGCTCGGGTCGTCTGTACTAAAGGCACTGGCTGAAAATGATATAGTAGGGGGTCCAGTGAAAGATTAAATAGTAGGGGCGAGAGGGGGCACCCCTGTCTAGTTCCCCTAAAGATATCTATAGGTTGGGTTATATGACCATTTACTATAAAAGTGGTGTTTATTTCTGATTGGATATACTGTATGAAATTGCAAAAATTTGCTCCAAATTTCCTATATTGTAGGGTGGAATTTAAAAAAGGCCAAGATACTTTGTCAAACACCTTTTCCACGTCTAGGGCCAGTAGTAACATCTGAGGGGCGTGCGGTTTACCAGCATCTATCGTTGCAGCGATGGCCATTCGTATATTTTTGGTGAAATGTCTGTGTATTGTGAATCCTCATTGGGAGGGATGTATAAGAGTGGTGAGTAGGCTTTGGAGGCAGTTGGCCAGTGCCATTGTCAGAAATTTATAATCACTATTTAATAGGGAAATTGGGCGATAGGACTGGATATTACAGGATATAAATCTTAGGTTAATTGTTAATCCGGGCAGGTAGGAACTATTAGAGGTTGATCCAGGGATTAATTGCCATTAGGGAGTCGGGAAGGATTTTTTCCCCCAAAAGGGCTAATTGGCTCCTGCCTCTTGGGGGTTTTTGCCTTCCACTGGATCAACAACATAGGAGGATAACAGCCTGAACTAGATGGACATTGTCTTCATTCGGCCTTACATACTATGGTACTATGTTAGTGTGAGGTCTTTATTGGGTTTAAGAATGAGTATGGTCCTGAAGTCTAAAATCAAGTCAACCTGTATATTCTGAGTGTATATATCGTTAAATAGTTTGGTTACTGTGGGAACCATCTCTGTTAGCAGGATCTTGTAATACTCATTCCAACCCGATTATGTTAATAATCGCTCAGCTCTACTCATTAGTATCCACAGAAGAAGTTGTAAATCAGTAGTAAACTCAAAGAACACTTTGTAGCGACACGTGCAGTGACCCAGACATTGAAGCAGCAGGGCAGAAATTAGATGGTAGTCACGGTGGCTCTACTGCTCCTCCTGGCAGATGGCAAAAATGGTGGTCTGTTGGGCCAAGCTACAGCCAGTGGTAAAAATGATAACTAAAATACTGAAAGTGAAATAAAAATAGTTAGTTGTCACAACCTGCTATCTGCGAAGTCGGATAGGGCAAGATGGTGATTTGTCGTGACGCCAGCTTGTATATGGGTAAGGACATATTCCAGACAGAAACAATGAAAACAAAGGTTTGGTACCGTGTAAGCCAGTAGAGCAAAATGTGATTGTTCCCAGCAAGAGAAACCACGTAATCTTGTAGATATGATACCTTTTAATGGCTAACAAAAATACATGATGTAATAGCGAGCTTCCGAACCAACGCAGGGTTCTTCTTCAGGCTTAAATGGATTGGATCTGAAGAGGCATGGATATTTATACACACTTATAACATACATACTTATGACAAGGCACAGATATGGATGTGATTGGTTCGCACTTAAAAAGAATTCTGCAACAGCAAACAAACTTTGCTTTCAGTTTCTGTCCTGTTTCCTGTTTGTTTGGGACCTTTATGTTGGAGAAACAGGACAGAAACTGAAAGCAAGAAAGGAGAATTAACTGTGGCCGAGCACTTTTCTAACCACGGACATGACATAGGAGATATGAGAGTTTTGATATTGAAGGGTGGTTTCAAGTCACAAAACCACAGAAGAATTTGGGAATGTTATAGAGATTAGAATAGTAGGAACAAACTTCCTGTAGGATCTCCTGAAGAGAATGTAGGAATGTCTTAGTGAGAGAATTGATAGAGATAATATGAGATTGTGGTAGGCAAGGGTGAAGTGCCCTGGCCAGCCACCTCCCACACTGGTTCCCATATATTTATAATAACTGGCGCACAATTTATTCCACAGAGGATATTGTCACCCATAATGTGTCAGATGACTGTGCCTTATTATAAGCTTCCCTAAGGTGTGGAGAAAAGAAGTCATCTTATTAATTATGTTCTCTTTCAGTTGGGTACCAAGGAAAATAAATATGCGTCTAACTGTGGATTTTAAAGTTTCCCACTGCAGGGGAGCCGGTGTGGGATCTTACTAGTGGTCAGTCATTAAGTTACTAATGGCTCACTTAATATCCATAGGGCATACCATGTCATTTAGCAAATTATTGTTTAAACGCCATGTAGGACATCTGATCTCACCCCCCAGTCTCCAAGAAATTATAAACCGTAGCATGGTCGGCCGATAAAAAGGTGTCCATGAAACACCTTACATTTCCATCTAAGAGGTATAACAGGTGATCTATCCTACTGTATAGATTGTGAGCTAAAGAATTAAAAAACTAAAATGTGTGAAGTTTGGGTGTAATACCCACCATAAATCAATGAGTTTTAAATTCACTAGAACCCTCTTTAATTTCCGAATTGCTGAATGAGAGACTGAAGACCGTTCTATCAATGTGTCCAAAGAAGGATTAACTATAAGACTAAAATCACCACCCAAAATAGGTTCAAATAGATTTTATCATTAATTGCATCTCAAACAAATAAAGATATTGCTTCATTCTTTGCATCAATACTATAGATTCTTTTACAAAAAAACTGCAACAGAGCAAAGGAAGGAAGATAAAGTGAATATGGAAAAAGGGAAGATGGAAACTGAATGATGAGTAATGAATGAGGGGAAGGTTCTGGATGAGGAGTATGCCTGATGCTTGACAAAGACCCCAAGAGGGTCGAAACGTAGCAGTTATATGGAGGAATAAATTTTCACTTTGCTAATACGCCTGGGATGCTGCCACTCTACTTGCTGTGATGAGGAGTATGCCTGAGCCAGCCGTCTTGGTCTGGTAGTGGCTGTCCAACGGGGTATTTTTTACGCGTGTCCTCATCTTCACTCCTCTGTTTTCCCAAACTGTTTGGGACAGGGGAACTTATCTCGAACTGGATTAGGGGTGTATAAGAAGTTCCACCTTCCTCTTTGTGTAACTTTGTCTTAACTAAAACTCACACATGGACAAGTAGGGCAGGGGAAGGAGATAGGGAAGAGTGGGGGGGAGGGGGGAGAGATATGTATAGGTGCAAGCCTCTGGGTAGAGCTTCTTCTGGGCACCAGCGCTTGTGTTGGTTTAGTCCAGTGAGCCTTGGTCTAACCATCGTTTAACCGTCGTCCGACCCTCTGAATGCCACCCATGGCTGCCATGTCTTATAATAGGCTTCCCAGGATTTAGGGTCCTCGGCTCCCAGTTCATCAAATCTCATAAGAGTATGGAGCTCTTCTACCCACATACCCCTGGTTGGGACGATCGCGGTGCGCCAAAACCTTGGGATGAGTCTTCTCACTGCTAAGACAAAATGCTTCAGTAGACTCGATTTTGCGGCTTTTTTCCTGCCCGGAAACAATGAGAGCAAGGCAAGTTTCGGTGTCATCAACACTCTTGGGTGATTGATGTGGTTATACAGGGTAGTTACCTCGTCCCACAGGTCGGCCACTGGGCGACATCCCCACCAAATGTGGGTCATTGTGCCTCGGCTCCCGTTGCATCTCCAGCACACGGGGGAGGACTGGTGAAAGGTCCTCTGTAGTTGGTCGGGGGTCCTATACCACCTTGAGACTATTTTATAATTGAGGTCTTGTATTTTGCCAGCTGTGGATAGCTTGTGGGTTAGATCTCAAATTTTACACCAATCCTCCTCCGTGATGTTTTCCCCCAGTTCCCGTTCCCATGCCTCCTTATAGTTCGGGGTCTCCTCCCCCGTCTCCCGATACAGCAGAATTTTATATAACGTGGAGATCATGTGCCTCTGACTCGAGCTTGATACGCAAAGTTGTTCAAACTCAGTCAGGGGCGCCGTCAGGTTCTCTTTCGGGGTCAGCGTGCTCACAAAGCCTCTCAGCTGCAGATACTGAAGCCAAGACCCTGGTTGGGGTGGAGACTGATCTAAGATCTTAGTCATGGGTTTCAGGCCCGTCGGCGTAACCACGTCTCTCACTCTCAGGGTTGTCTCCGCTGGGATAGACAGCAGTCCCTTCTGACTTTTCATGGCTTCAAATAGGGGGTTTGCTATGAGCCGGGTTAGGGGGCCTGGGACTGTGACCAGACCGTGTTGAGGGGCGACACTCGCCCGTGTCCTGAATAGTTGTAGCCCAAAGGGGGAGATGTTGGGAATCAATTTGGTCTGATTGGCCGGGATCCAGGGGGCTCCATATAGGCCGTCTATTTCACCTGAATGTTCTATATCTACCCAAAGCCTAGTGCTTCTGCTTTTAAGAATGTCTAGGATGCAGTTTGCAATATTGGCCTTATGGTATAGGGAAAAGTCTGGGAGTCCCAGGCCCCCCTTTTCTTTTCTCCTTTCTAGCAGCGAGTATCGCAGCCGCGGTTTGCGTCCTGTCCATATAAAGGTGGAAATTAGGGCTCTGATTTTTTTCAGGAATGTTCTTGGGAGTCCGATCGGGATTGTTTGACAAAGATATAAAAATCAAGGCAGTACGTCCATTTTGATAGCGTTAACTCACCCATTCCATGAAAGATATAGGGGACTCCATTTGCAGAGGTCTCTCTCAAGTTTCTCAGCAAAGGGGATTAAGTTTAATTTAAAAGTTAATTGTAGCTCTGGCGGGATATTGACTCCCAGGTACTTTAGGTGGGAGTTTACCCAGCGGAAGGGTAGCACCGATTCCAGGTGGGAGACCTCGGCCTGCGGGAGGGTGATGTTTAGGGCCTCTGATTTCTGCGCATTGATTTTGTGATTATTGACCCTTCCAAACCTTTCGAATTCTTTTAGGAGCACGGGCATTCCGATTCGGGGGTTGGATAAGTATAGTAATAAGTCATCGGCAAATAATGCCATTTTATGTTCCAAGGGGCCCACCCTGATACCTCTAATCGAGTCATTGCTTCGGATGGCATTGGCCAGGGTCTCCATGGTTAAAATGTATAAGAAGGGGGAAAGAGGACACCCCTGTCTCGTCCCGTTGCTTACTTTGAGTGGGTCCAATAGGGTACCATTTATTCTGATTCTAGCCATTGGGTCTTGGTATAAGGCCATGATCCACTGGAGCATCCGTGAACCCATTCTTATTTTTCCAAGTCTCCCCTCTCTAGCTCTTCTCTGCTCACCTCACTGGGATGACAGCTGGTGGATCTTGCGTCTGCCTTTGGGCTGCCGCTGTCGTCCGCTCCTTCCTGTGCTCTCTCTTTGCGCTGCCGGTCTGTGTCCCTCTCAGGGCTGGATTGCCGCGCTGAGGGTGCTCCGGGCGCCATCTTGGATGCAGTCGTGGGAGACTCCGCTCCCGCAGTTCTCCTCATGTAAGCCAAAATATTTCTTCTGGAGCTATCCAGGGGGGTCTGTGGGGCTTCTTTCCTGTTTCCCCTTGCCATGGTTGATAAGAGGCGGGTCTGGGTCATCCGCTTTGAGGGTAAATCGGGTCGGGTGCAGGAGCAGAGCAGCGGTGCGTCTCACTCCTCCATAAGCTGGCCACGCCCCCCCAAACTTTTTTTTTTAATATGAAAATATATTACAAGATTGATGAGTGTCGGGAAGAGTACAGTTTCTCCTTAGGGAGAGCACCTAGATTGGTGAGGCATACACAGGCTGTTAGATGAGTATAAATTGTCTGAGAAGTTAGGTATGCTTTAATGACCATGATAAGAAAGTTAATTTGGACCTCTGGATAAGATTTTTTTTTTTTCATTTTATATTCAGGGCTCATGATATTTATATTTTTTAGTCTATACAGCTGTAAATTGATTTAGTCTTTTTACAGAAAAAATAAATTTTAGTGCAAGAAATTTGAAACTATGTTTTTTTATTAGGCAGAAATTTTGAACATTGAGGAACTGTGGGAAAACACAGAATGAAAGACTTTGTGAGAAATATTGGTAAGAATAAGTAAAGATAGTTTTGACTCCAACAATATTTTTCACAAATCTTATTTGGCTGCTCACCAATTATCAAAAATAAATTGGTAAATTTATTCTCCATGTTATAATGATGGAAAATTTATAACAGATAAAATGATATAAAATATGGGTAAGAGATAAATGGTGAACATGGTCACATGATATCAAGTATCAGAAAAGTCTCAAGACCCAAAAATTTGAACAACTTGCTGTCATGTGATTGTTTTATACCTGTGATTTAAGCAGTTTTTTGTGAAATAGCAACGCAACCCCATTGACAATCTATATATATATAAGACGAAAGCTCTCACTGACTCACTCACTGTCTGACTCACTGCCTGACTCACTATCTGACTCACTGCCCGACTCACTGCCTGACTCACTGCCTAACTCACTGCCTGACTCACTGCCTGACTCACTCGCCACTAATTCTCCAACTTCCCAATGTCGTAGAAACATGAAATTTGGCACGAACATTGATTATGTCATAAATAGGAAAAGCTAATGGGTCCCAACTCGGTTATTCAATTCTAGGCGCAAAAGAATTAGCGTCCAAATTTTATGCACGTAATCTAATTCTCTCACTTCCTGATGTCATAGAAACTTGAAATTTGGTACGAACATTGATTATGTCATAAATAGGAAAAGCTAATGGGTCCCAACTCGATTATTTAATTCTAAGCACAAAAGAAATAGCGTCCAAATTTTAAGTACGTTATCTAATTCTCTCACTTCCCGCTGCAACAAATAATTACACAAATTTTTACCGCACAAATGTGAAATTTGCCATGACCATTCCTATGTTATGTAACTAATAACATATCTGTACCCCGCAATATATGAGACAGTTATCTTCTCAGCACAACAAAACGCATTTAGAAATAAGAGTATATACTGACAGGAATAAAACTGACTGTTGTAGGTATTGAAAGGCTGTAAAGTACAAAAGGAAGTTGACATGGATGGCTGGGATGGAGTATGCCTTTAAATATGACAAGGGGCTGCAACCTTCAGTCTGGGTAGAAAATTTGAATAAAAAGGGGCGTTATCTTTTAGGGTAAAAATGAGGAGAGTGTGTGAGGTGGACATTCTGTATAGTGGCATTTTCACATACAGTCTGAGATAAATCTCTCTCCTATCTGCCTATACACTGAGAGGAATCTATCTGAGCTGTGTGTTATGAGCAGCGTGTGTGAGGTGGCACATGCTGTTGGGGCGACATTTTCAAAAAACTACCTTTAGTTTTAACGAGGAATTATTTGCTTTTAAAATTCAATTGTTTTCTTATTTGTTTTTTACAAATCGTTTTAATTGTATTTTTTATTTTATATACGTCGCATGGTTACCTCCACGTGGTGTTTCCTGGGTAACGCAAAGAACCATGCAAAATGGTGAACATATTTTTTTCCTCGGTATCTCTAAAGTAACCACGACTTCATAAGATTTTCCGTGTGAACACCAAATAAACACCAGTACCAAATTAACTCGGGCGAAGCCGGGTATATCAGCTAGTTATTACATATGATCTTCATGTCACCACATAGCCCTAGTCTAACTCATATAAGCTTTTTTTATGAGACATTGTTTGCTTTACCTTAACCCCTTAACGACTTCCCCATCGGGAAACTACGTCCTCAGAAAGTGGGCTTTAATCCTAGAGGACGTAGTTTTATGCATCCTCTTTGGATTAATGCTCACTTGCCTGAGGACGTGACAGCTTCATGCTGTCGGTGCCCGCAGGTAGCCAACAGCATGGAGCTGTCATCCCAGGATGCGGGCAGTCCCCCCCGGCATTGCGATCGGCACTATCCAATGGATAGCGCCGATCGCAAAAAAGTAAATAAAACAGTGAAAAAAAGTAAAGATTCAGCTGCCCTGATGGATCGGATCCATCAGGGCAGCTGAAAATGCTCACCTGCCTTCTCATCGCTGCCCCCGATGAATCTGGTCATCCCGGACCCGCCGGCGGTCTTCTGCGCATGCGCCAGACGATGACGTCACGCGCATGCGCAGAAGCCCGGGAGCCCCCGGCAAATTTAAAATCTCCTGGCTCCCGGCTCCTGAAGGTAGGCGGGAGCCAGGAGGTGTTACCGGGGACCGCGGTGAGCGATCGCGAAAAAGTTAAAAAAAGTTTTTAAAAAGTGGCTGTTTCACCTCCCCTCATGGATCGAAGTCCCCCTCTGCGCATGTGCGCCCGATGATTGACATCGGGCGCGTGCACAGAGGGGGTCGAGCCCCGGGAAATTTAAAATCCCTCTGCTCCTCGCTGCCATGTGTAGCCCGGAGCAGAGGGATGTCACCAGGGACATGATCACTGTCATCCAATGGATGACAGCGATCATGTAAAGTTAAAAAAAAGTGTAAAAAAGTTTTTTTAAAAAGTGTAAAAAGTAAAAAAAAAAAGTTTAAAAAAGTTTAAAAAAAGTAAAAAAATCTTACGTCTCATCACCCCCCACGGATCATATCCGTGATGGAGGATGAAATGACATACCTAAGGCCCGCGGATTTATCCACGGACCTTACCCCAGCTTCTGCGCACGAGCCCGTCGCCAAAGTGGCGGACGCATGCGCAAAAGCTGTGGATTGCCAGCATAATTTAAAATCTCCCTGCTCCTGGCTACAAAACTTAGCCGAGAGCCTGGAGATTTCATGGAGAGCCACGGTGAGCGGTTCCTGGTCACGTGTTCGCCGTTATCCAATGGATAATGGCGATCACGTAAAAGTAAAAAAAAGGTGAAGCTTCATCTCCCCTCACTGATGCGATCGGTGAGGGGAGATGAAACTTTAACGGAGGCCTCCGTATTTGCACCCCGACGCAATCCTCATCCGTGAACTTTCCCGGATTCTGCGCATGCAACCGCCGGCAAAATACCGGACACATGCGCAGGAGTCGGGGAGCACAGGAAATTTAAAATCTCCTTGCTCCCAGTGACCAACAGTCGCCGAGAGCCTGGAGCAGTGACGGGTGGCCTCGTTGAGCGGTCCCCGGTCATGTGATAAAAAGGTAGTGATCTACCTTAGGTCAGTCTCACATGACCGGATAGGAATTACAGATTCCGCATGCGTCTGATCCGCGGTATTACGCAGATCAATTGCATTGGATCACACAATTCCACTCACATTAGCCATGTGTCCTGTAAGTAGATTAGGGCCACAATGGGTATGTTTTTGAACACGGGACAAACGGGGGTATCCATTTTGGGGTGAACGTCTTCATTCCTATGTACACTGTACAAAAAAACCTGTTTTTAAATTGACAAAATTGCCAAACAATTGAAAATTGAAATTTTTTCCTTCTGCTTTGCTTAGATTCATTCAAATACTGTGGGGTCAAAATACGCAGCACAGCCCTAGATGAATTCGTTAAGGGGTCTAGTTTTTAAAATGAGGTCATTTGAGGGGGTTCTTTATCGTTTTAGACGCTAAATGGCTTTACAAGTGGGAGATGGGGCCTGGAATTTATTCCGTTGTACCATGAAATCCAACGGGTGCTCCTTCCATTATAGGCCTAGCCATGTGTCCTTTAAGTAGATTAGGGCCACAAGGGGTATATTTCTGAACACGGGACAAACAGCGTATCCATTTTGGGGTGAAAGTCTTCATTCCTATGTGTGCTGTACAAAAAAAACAGTTTTTAAATTGATACAACTGCCAAAAAAATGAAAATTGTAATTTTTTTCCTACTGCCTTGCTTAGATTTATTCAAAAACTGTAGGGTAAAAATACACAGTACACCCCTAGAAAAAATTCGTTAAGGGGTCTACTTTTCAAAATGGGGTCACTTCTGGGGGTTCTCTTTGGTTTTGGCCGCTCAAGAGGTCTACAAATGTGCTATGGGGCCTAAAACACCTTCAAGGAAAATTTCAGTTCTGAAAGCCACCGACTACTCCTTACATTTTGGGCCCTGTTGTGCATCCAGACAAAAGATTAGGGCCACAATGGGTATGTCTCTGAACACGGGAGAAACAGGGGGATCCATTTTGGGGTGCAAGTCTTCATTCATGTGTGTGCTGTACAAAAAAAGCATTTTTTAAAATGATTGAATTGGCAAAATCACATTTATCCCCCTTTGCTTTGCTTGAATTCATTCAAAAACTGTGGGGTCGAAATGGTCAGTGCACCCCTAGATAAATTCGTTAAGGGGTCTAGTTTTCAAAATGGGGTCACTTGTGGGGGTTCTCTTTGGTTTTGGCTGCTCAAGAGCTCTACAAAAGTGCCATGGGGCCTAAAACGCCTTCAAGGAAAATTTATGTTCTGAAAACCACCGACTACTCCTTTCATTTTGGGCCCCGTTGTGCATCCAGACATAAGATTAGGGCCACAATGGGTATGTCTCTAAACACAGGAGAAACAGGGGTATCCATTTTGGGGTAAAAGGCTTCATTCATGTGTGTGCTGTACAAAAAAAGCAGTTTTTAAAATGACAAAATTGACAAACAAACGAAAATCACAATTTTTTCCTTTTGCTTTGCTAGAATTCATTCAAAAACTGTGGGGTCAAAATAGGTAGTACACCCCTAGATAAATTCGTTAAGGGGTCTAGTTTTCAAAATGGGGTCATTTGTGGGGGTTCTCTATGGTTTTGGCCGCTCAAGAGCTCTACAAAAGTGCCATGGGGCCTAAAACGCCTTCAAGCAAAATTTCAGTTCTGAAAGACACCAACTACTCCTTTCATTTTGGGCCCCGTTGTGCATCCAGACATAAGATTAGGGCCACAATGGGTATGTTTCTGAACACGGGAGAAATGGGGGTATCCATTTTGGGGTGTAAATCCTCATTTTCATGGGCACTATAGGAAAAAATATATCTTTAAAATTACATATTTGCAAAAATATGAAATTTTATTTTTTCTCCTCTAAATTTAATTAATTCCTGAAAAAAAACGGTGGGGTCAAAATACTCATGACACCCCTCAGTGGATACATTAAGGGGTTTAGTTTTTAAAATGGGGTCATTTGGAGAGGTATTTATTATTCTGACACTCATGAGCCTTTGCAAACTTGGCTTGGTGCAGGAAAACAAAGTGTTCCTCAAAATGCTGAAAAGTAATGTTAAATTTGTAAGTCATCTAAATGGTTAAAAAAACACAAACGTTTTTCAAATGTGTATTCAGAATAAAGTAAACAGATGGAAATATATATCCTATCAAAAATTTGTACAGTATGTTTGGACATATTTGAGATATTACAGTTGAAAATGTGAAAAAATGATAATTTTTTCAAAATTTTCCCAATTTTGGTGCATTTAATAAATATACACAAATTATATCGGTCTCTTTTTACAACCAAAATGAAGTACAACATGTGGCGAAAAAACAATGTCAGAATCACTTGGATATGTAAAGCCTTTACGGAGTTATGCTACGTTGAACGACGCATGTCAGATTTCCAAAATTTGGCTCCGTCACTAAGGCGCAAACAGGCTTCGTCACTAAGGGGTTAAGAAAGTCATGATAATTATAATGGATCTGACCAGTCGGACAGCATTACAGTTTTCCTTTACATTCTTCACAGTGATCCTACTAATGTACATTGTGCTCCAGAGCCACACAATTTCTCATCTCTTGAGCTCTTTTAGGGTATGTTTAGAAAATCTGCTGCAAAATCCACATTTCTGCATCAAAAACGACAGCAAATTCCACACCATTGCTGCGGATTTTGATGCGAATTTGGGTGTGAATCTGCAGCTAATTTCACCCTTTATATTTATGTCAATCATACTCAGCTTGACAAAGACCCATGTTAGGGGTCGAAACGTTGCGTACCTTATGCGATATGCGTGGAATAAAGAAGCATCCTTATGGATGTGTGAATCTGCACCATAACCTGCTGCCGTGACTACTTTCTACTTATACTGAGTTAGGCGTCGGAAGCCAGAAGCCAGGTGCTATACACTTCTCCTTGAAGGGGCATGGATCACTGGCAACAACACAGTGTTTAAACTATATTTTCTCTAAAACGTGATAGATCTGTCACTGATTCATGATGCCTGCTGTTAGTGTAGCATAATCTTGGTGACAGGTTCCATTTTAAGGGCGAGCACCCACTGGCGTTTTTTTACCTGCGTTTTGCGTTTTGCGTTTTTCCTGCACAGGCATAGAGATAACATGTGTTCCTGTCCACTGGCGTTTTTTTTGCGTTGCGTTTGCGTTTTTAACATAGGAACTGTCAGTTGCATATGTGTCCTTATTTTTCTCCTAATGCACCCATGAAAGTCAATGGTAATTTATGGAAAAATCGCGGGAAACGCGGCGAAAACGCTGCGTTTTTTTCCCGCGGAAAACGCAAACGCCAGTGGGTGCTCGCCCTAAGTCTAAAACCTCTAGAGACATTTAGTATGAACCACAAGGTCACCCTCAACCATAGCTAAGTAGGTATAGAGGAGTTGTCTATTAATTCTGTAGGCTCAGTAAATCTGTAAATTTTGCTGTGCTGCATTTCTTGTCTGTCTTGTATAGTACCAAGTTTGCCTTGTCATGTCAGATTTCTTGATTCGCCCCTGACTGCAGGAGGTGAGAGCAAAATGCTGTCTTGTCGGGGAAGGGGGGTTGCAGAAACTTAATGGGATTGCTGATCAGGGTGAGAGTGGACTCATCTATCTATATATATAAAATTGAATGTATGTCTGTCTGTGTGTGTGTCTGTCTGTCCGTCTGTTTGTCCTTTATGCGCTACTACACCATTCATCCGATCGCCATGAAACTTTGCGAAGTTGTTGAGTACACTCCTGGGAAGATTATAGGCATAGTACATTTATGCTATGATAAATGGCGTGCGTGCGAGCGTCGTCGACAGTTATGCCCCCCCCCCCCACGTAGAGCATTCGATTTCCATCATTGCCACTAATTCTCTCACTTCCCGATGTCATAGAAACATGAAATTTGGCACGCGCATTGATTATGTCATAAATAGGAAAAGCTAATGGGTCCCAACTCGATTATTCAATTCTAAGCGCAAAAGAATTAGCGTGCAAATTTTAAGTACGGAATGCAATTTTCTCACTTCCCGATGTCATAGAAACTTGAAATTTGGCACGAGCATTGATTATGTCATAAATAGGAAAAGCTAATGGGTCCCAACTCGATTATTCAATTCTAAGCACAAAAGAATTAGCGTCCAAATTTTACGGACGGAATCTAATTCCTTTCACTTCCTGATGTCATCTATATATATATAAAAAAGCAGAAGGCATTACGAGCAACGGGATGCGTGTTTAACTACAAAATGATGCATCTGCCGAACGTTTCGCAAGACAATTGCTGGATATTGAGAATGCTGAGGTAAAATAAAAGCTGTGCTGTGATTGGTTGCTAGTTCTTATACTGCTGAGGTAACATGAAAGCTGTGCTGTGATTGGTTGCTATATATTATACTGCTGAGGCAACATAAAAGCTGTGCTGTGATTGGTTGCTACTTCTTATACTACTGAGGCTACATGAAAGCTGCGCTTTGATTGGTTGCTATTTTTTATATTGCTGAGGCAGAAACAAAGTTGCGCTGTGATTGGTTGTTATTTCTCTTACTGCTGGATAACATGAAAGCTGCACTGTGATTGGTTGTTATTAGAGATGAGCGAACGTGCTCGGCCCCGCCCCTTTTCCGCCCGAGTACCGCGATTTTCGAGTACTTCCGTACTCGGGCGAAAAAATTCGGGGGGCACCGTGGCGGCGCGGGGGGTTGCGGCGGGGAGTGGGGGGGAGAGGGAGAGAGAGAGGGCTCCCCCCTGTTCCCCGCTGCTACCCCCCGCACCGCCGCGCCTCTCCCCGCCCCCCTGGCGCCCCCCGAATCTTTACGCGCGAGTACTGAAGTACTCGAAAATGGCGGTACTCGGGTGCGTAAGTACTCATTACGAGTACGTTCGCTCATCTCTAGTTGTTATATATTATACTGCTGAGGTAACATGAAAGCTGCGCTGTGATTGGGTGTTATATATTATAAAGCTGAGGTAACATGTAAGTTGCGCTGCGATTGGTTGTTATATATTATACCACTGAGGTAACATGAAAGCTGCGCTGTGATTGGTTGTTATATATTATACCACTGAGGTAACATGAAAGCTGTGCTGTGATTGGTTGTTATCTAGATATATAAAAACGAATGTCTGTCTGTCTTCGCAGCAACGAGCGACGGGTAAGCTAGTATATTATAAAGCTGAGGTAACATGTAAGCTGCGCTGCGATTGGTTGTTATATATTGTACCACTGAGGTAACATGAAAGCTGCGCTGTGATTGGTTGTTATCTAGATATATAAAAACAAATGTATTTATGTATGTCTGTCTTCGCAGCAACGCGCGACGGGTAAGCTAGTTTTAAATAAAAGTCTACCGAAATAATCATAGTTGCAAGAGATTGTTTTAGTAGCAGGCTAATTATTTCTGTATTCAGTACATAGCAACTTGCAAGAGGCAAGCCATTGACGTCAGGAGGTATTGTCCATGTCGAAGTCTTGTACCGAATACTGAAATAAGGAGGCAGACGTTTGTCAGAGCTTTATGCAGCTTGCAACGGGCAACTAGGAGGATCCGCTAGCTGCACCTAGGAAAGGCACCAAAGACTATTGAATTACATGACATATACTCATTAATAAAAAAACAATCCACCCAGATAGAAATGTTAAGTTGTTGCAAAACTCAGCCTGCAGATATATAAATGACTAGTTGATATAGCCGGCTTCGCCCAAGTTAATTAGATACAGGTGTTTACATGTTGTTCGCACTGAAAATTTTATGAAGTCACGGTTACTTCAGAGGAACCGATGAATAAAATATGTATACACATAGAGGAGCATTAGATTCTCCTCAGACTGCATGTACCGATGTCCCTCTAGGAATGTGCCACCCCTCCTACTCTCCTCACTTTTTATGCTTAAAGGTAACAAACCTTTTTATTCTCCGAAGTATATACACACAGAGGTGAGATAGATTCTCTGCAGTATATACACAGAGGTGAGATAGATTCTCTGCAGTATATACACACAGATGTGAGATAGATTCTCCTCAGTATATACACACAGAGGTGAGATAGATTCTCTGCAGAATATACACACAGAGGTGAGATAGATTCTCCGAAGTATATACACACAGAGGTGAGATAGATTCTCCGCAGTATATACACAGAGGTGAGATAGATTCTCCGCAGTATACACACAGAGGTGAGATAGATTCTCCGCAGTATATACACACAGAGGTGAGATAGATTCTCCGCAGTATATACACACAGAGGTGAGATAGATTCTCCGCAGTATATACACACAGAGGTGAGACAGATTCTCCTCAGTATATAAACATAGAGGTGAGATAGATTCTCCTCAGCATATACATATAGAGGTGAGATAGATTCTCTTCAGTATATGCACATAGAGAAGCGTTAGATTCTCCACAGTATATACACACATAGAGGTGAGGTAGATTCTCCGCAGTATATACACAGAGCTCAGTTAGATTGTCCTCAGTATATACACATAGAGGTAAGGTATATTCTCCTCAGTATTAACACATGGAGGTGAGGTAGATTCTCCTCTTTATACAAATCATTTCCCTAGGCTTTGTGGTTTCTGAGAAAAGAACTATCTCATGTATCGCAGTTTTTTATGCATAGAATTGAGTATTGATGTTGCGAACCCTTTACTTTTTCTATTTAGGATATAAACAATGGTTGTGCCAAATTTCAAGTTTGTGTGATACAGATTTGTGTTATTAGTTACATTACATATGGGGTCACTTACCTTTGGGCTTAGAATTCAATAATTAAGTTGCAACCCCTTAATTATTCCTATTTAGGACCTAAGGAATGGTCGTGCCAAATTTGAAGTTTGTACGACACCTGGAAGTTAGAGAATTAAATTAGGCACATTACATAGGGGGTCACTTATTTCCGCGCTTAGAATTGAATAATGAAGTTGGGCCCCTTTACGTTTCCTATTTACAAGCTAAAGAATGGTTGTGCCAAATTTCAATTTTGTGTGGTACAGATGTGTTTTTAGTTACATTACATATGGGGACACTTACTTTGGCGCTTAGAATTGAATATTCAAGTTGTGACCTCTTTACTATTCTTATTTAAGAATGGTTGTGCCAAATTTCAAGTTTGTATGACACCCGGAACTTAGTGAATTAGATTAGGTACATAAAATAGGGGATCACTTACTTTCATGTTTAGACTTGAAAAATCAAGTTTTAACCCCTTTACTTTTCCTATTTATTACCTAAAGAATGGTTGTGCCAAATTTTAAGTTTGCATGACACCGGGAAGTTAGAGAATTAGTGGCGAGTCAGGGAGTAAGTGAGTCAGTGATTCAGTCAGTCAGTGAGGGCTTTTGCATGTATTATATATATATATATATATCACTTGTGTTATGAATATACACTGGTTACCACCAGAGGCTGTAAGAGTGCTTCCTCTGTTGCTCTAAAAAAAGGCTCTCAGAGGCTGTTTGTTACCATGCAGGGCGGCGCTGGGTCCCGCGGTCTGCGCGCGCCGCTCCGGCGTCGGCTCCGGCGTCCTGGAGCTCCAGGGTCGGGGCTCTCCCGGCGACGTGGGGCGGCCGGTGTGCGGCGGCGTGGGCGTGTCCGCCCGTAGGGTGCCGCCCGCACTCCTCCACCTTTCTTATGCAGCAGTGGGGGAGTTGGCTCCTCCCACTCTCTGCCACCAGGCGGAGTCTTGTAGTTATAAGGCTGGCAGTGACCTGAGCTCACTGCCAGTTATTGGTTCTGTCAGCGTCTAGTCAGTTCTGTCTGCAGCTAGTCTCAGTCAGTCCCTAGGTTGCTCGTCAGCTTCTATTCCAGCTTGCCTGTTGCTCAGTATTTTCTGTTGGTCACTTCATCTGCCTTTTCTGTCGACACTCTGTCCCCCAGTTAGTTAGATTCTTTTGTGCAGTCGCCAGGTCCCTAGCCAGAGTAGGGACCGCCGTCCAGTTGTCCGCCTGGGGTTAGCCAGGGTCGAGGCAAGTAGGCATGGACAGTGGGGTGCAGAAAGTTCAGGGCACCCCACCTGGTGCTTGGGGGGTCAGAGTGCCGTAACACTGTTTTAGTTTAGTGTGCCTCTTGTTTAGAGATTGTTGACCACTAGATATGCCTCTAAGACGCACTCCAATATATTTTGCCCAGTTAATAGACATTGAGAACAGCAAATCATTGGAATGAGAAAAGCAGGATGGTCGTTTGAACAAATTGCCCACCATCTATGCTGTTTTGACCAAACTGGTCAGAGGTGTTGGTAGCATTGGTTACTTGATGGCACGTATACATGGCAAACACATTGTGGATGGTCTAAACCAATGGTGGCGAACCAACGGCACGAGTGACAGAGGTGGCACGCAGAGCCCTCCATGCTGGCACACGTCGCCGTCGGCCGCTCACTACGATAGTGAATACCGGCAGGGGCCGCAGCTCCCCTGCCAGCATTCACTCAGCAGCACTGCTATCTGCGCTGAGTGAATGCTGTGACGTCAGTGTGCAGCTGGGATCCTCCTCCCCTTTCCTCCGACGTCTCCTACTTGGTTCCGCAAGAGCAGGGGAGGAGGTGTCCAGCAGTACACTGACGTCAATGTGCACCTACGATCAGCACTGCTGGAGGGCGCACTGAGCAGAGGAGGGGATAAGTATGTGGGTCTCGGGGGGGGGGGGGGATGGAGGGCCGCTGTGGGATGTCACTATTGCTACTGGGGGCCACTGTGGGGTGTCACTATTGCTACAGGGGGCCGCTGTGGGGTGTCAATATTGCTACAGGGGGCTGCTGTGGAGTGTCACTATTGCTACAGGGGGCTGCTGTGGGCTGTCACTAATATTAATGGGGGCCGCTGTGAGGCGTCACTGTGATACTGAGGGCCACTGTGAGGGGCCATTGTGATACTGGGGGCCACTGTGGGAGGGGGTCACTGTGATACTAGGGGCCGCTTCAGGGGGTGTGGGGGTGGTGCTATCATTGCTATTGGGGTGTCCCTTTTATTGCTGGGGTCGCTGGGGGGGTCACTATTATCGCTGGGGCCGCTGGGGAGGGTCACTATTATCACTGGGACTGCTGGGGGGTGTCACTATTATTGCTGGGGCCGCTGGGAGGGTCACTATTATCGCTGGGACCACTGGGGGGGGGGAGGGGGTCCACTATTATCGCTGGGGCCATTGGGGGGGGGTCACTTATCGCTGGGGTTTATGGAAGAAATGGGCAGGGCTATTTCAAAATAGACAGCGTGCGGATTTTGACTGCTTTTTGGATGCAGACATTCTGCAGTATTTCCACTTCCAAAAAGCAGTCAAAGTCTGCACTCTGTCTATTCTGAAGCGGCTCTGTCCTTTTTAGAACGAAAGGGGTAAAATAGTATGTTGTGATAAGCCCCGCCCCCTGACATGTTGGCACTTTGCAGTAAATGAGTGGGTTTTGGGTTACATTTTTGCTTTTGGGCACTAGGTCTCTAAAAGGTTCACCATTACTGGTCTAGCGGACCACCAGTAGAGAGGATTGTTTAACAAGCACAAGCAGATCCAACAGTTTCTTTGTCCACCACTGCCCCAATTGTCGGTATGATGATCTAGGCAGCCATCGCATATGACAGTCGGTCACCTCTGGTAGTGATACGAGGGACACTAACAGCTCAGCGATATGTTCAGGACATCCTGCAGCCACGTGTGTTCCTCTCATGGTGCCTTCCAACAGGTATTTTTCAGCGGAATACTGCTCAGCCGCACACACAAGGGGGTCACAGAAATGCCTCCACCAGGTTGCCACAAATCTTTGGCCTGTCTGGTCGGCAGATTTATCAACGATCAAGCATTTATGGGACCAGCTGGATGCCAGCTTCAGTAACTTACAGCTTCTAGGGGTGCATATATATTGCCTTTTTACGTCCTGGCCTGCTGAGCTTAATTCCTAGGGGACGTAAAAACATGCCTCCTCTAGGAATGAAAGAGGTCTAGTTTCCAAAATGAGGTCATTTGTGGGGGGTCCTCTGCATTTTGGCCGCTCAAGGGGTCTACAAGTGAGCAATGGGGCCTAAAACGCCTTCAAGCAGGATGTCTGATCTGAAAGCCACCGGCTGCTCCTTTCGGTTTTGGCCCCGTTGTGCATACGGAGAGAAGATTAGGGCCACAATGGGTATGTTTCTGAACACAAGGTAAAGAGGGATATGCATTTTGAGGTGTAAATCCTCATTTTCATGTCCACTATAGAAAAACATCCTGTGTTTAAAATTCCGTATTTGCAAAAATATGAAATTTTATTTTTCGCTACTCTAAATTGCATTAATTCCTGAAAAGAAACTGCGGGGTCAAAATACTCCTGACCCCGCTCAGTGAATACACTAAGGGGTGTAGTTTTTAAAATAGGGTCATTTGTGGGGTTATCTATAATTCTGACACCTATGAGCCTTTGCAATCTTGGCTTGGTGCCGGAAAACAAAGTGCTCCTCAAAATGTTGATAATTAATGTTAAATTTGTATGTCACCTAAATAGTTTTTTTTTTAAAACGAACATTTTTCAAACGTGCATTCAGAATAAAGTGAACAGATGGAAATATATATCTAAGCAAAAATGTGTACAGTGTGTTTGCACATATTTGAGATATTACAGTTGAAAATGTGAAAAAAATGACAATTTTTTTCAAAATTTTCCCAATATTGGCACTTTTAATAAATATACACAAATGCTATCAGCCTATTTTTACCACCTAAATGAAGTACAATATGTGGTGAAAAACAATGTCAGAATCACTTGGATATGCAAAGCCTTTACGAAGTTATGATATGTTAAGTGACACATGTCAGATTTCCAAAATTTGGCTCCGTCACTAAGGTACAAACAGGCTTGGTCACTAAGGGGTTAAGGCTGGAGGCAGCTCAACAGGGTACTACAGCCTCCTTTAAATCATACAGTTTTCCTCATTAAACTTACCCTTTCCCTCTAATATTGTAATTAGTTACATATCCCATCATTACATTCACACATATAAAGTTTAATGCGATTACAACTGCTTGCTGCATTTTGCTTTTGTCGGTGATTGTATTTGCTACCAGAGGCAAGTTAAAAGTAATTGAAAGCTTTTATAACTTTAGTTATGATGAGAAGAACACTTCAATATGGCTGTATAAGGCTAACTTCACACAGGCGAGTGCAATATGGTGCCTTGAATCACGGCCCTTATAATGCTCCCCACCATTTGAATTCCCCGCGGATGTGAGTCGTTTGTATGTCAAATAGCCTCTCATCACTTTGGGGATGTAGGGAGGATCATGGAGTTTATCTCATTGTTTTCAATTTGAGAACTTGTACCGCATGCACCTAGCACGTGTTGCGATGCTGCCGCTGGCCCCTTTGAAGATGATGGACGCTGCGAAGCGAGAGCACGCATAAAGATAGGACATGCCGCAATTTGTTTCCTGTTGGGCCATGAAGAAAAGCATCGCTCATGTGAATGGGGTTCATAGTTATGCGAGAATTGTGTGTATCACAACACACAAATCCCACACGATTTTCTCGCCAGTGTGAAGGCATGCACTACTTGCAGCCTGGACGTACTGTGTACGGGCAAACTTACGCTTTGCCTTGACATATGTTCTATTAATCATGACCTAGAAGAGCAGGTGCAGATTTTTGTAACAACTCCCAGTATTCATTTAGCATTGCCTTACTTGGCAAACTTTATTGTATTCCTCATGGGTTGGCCAGCTTCCAGTTTTTAAAGGAAAAAATTAGTGATGTAAATATGAATGAAGAGTACATATAGAGTCCTTGGCATGAAGCTTAAAGGCTTAATGCTACATCACTGCTGTAAAACCGTAAATACTGATATGCCCTAGAGAGGTTGACACATCATGATAGAAATG